>NC_056623.2:128573032-128798032 GCF_002870075.4 Lactuca sativa | reverse complement strand
TCATTTTGATTATTCATTTTTGGTGTCTTATTATTATTGCAAAGAACACACTTGTATTGAATTAGACTATTAATGCAATGGATGATGGTGTTGTCTGTTTACTATTATGCATTGTTATGATACTTTACATGACGTCCTCTGCCGCAGAACATTTCCGTCGTTTCGGTGGTGGGGTGTGATAGATTGGTATCGGAGCTTTGTTTATAGTGAAATGAGTATATCAAACCATAAAATATATACAACTATAAATACATCGGGACATATGATCAGATCAGGGAATGAGATAGTTTGATCAAGTATATTTTTCCGAAAAGTGATCAGCATGTGCCCAAGAATGATTGTGATGTTGTAGCAAGTCTAAAAACTTACCAACACTACTACAATGAAAACTTTAGAGCAGAACAAAAACTTAAAATACTATATGAGTATTTTGTGTTACTATAATTAATTATGTGAAAACTAAAAGGTCTTTACTAGTAGGTCAATAGTTGCTGAGTGGATACCCTAAGGTTATATGTAACTAAGGTGTCATAGACTTAGAATCTGTGATCTTTGCTTTACTTCATGCTCCTTGTTTGGTTGTGGATTTAGAGTTAGGGTAACTTATTCGAAGGTTTATGCTGTTTTGATTACATATAACTGGTATGCATTACGCGAGTATTGAAGTAACTTGTAAGGATCATCTTATAATTATCTTAAATAGTACGTCTATTTATATATGATTCTTAAACCCCTTTTCTCGCGTAGATATCATGGCTGGATCCTATCCCCCCGACGACCCGTACTTTCCCAACCAAGGTAATGGTGGATGGCTCGATGCTGAGCCAGAAGAGAATCATGCAATTCCATTGGATGATGACTTCGCAGAAAACTTCTCTAAAGATTTTGAACCCAAGCCAAAAGTGAATAACCTACCTCCAGTGGCTCCTATCCGAAATCCTAACCCTCGACCAGAATTTCAAGGCACCACACCTCTGTAGGCAACAAACTTGAACCGATGGAGTCATGAACAGGGTCAGACCTTACCTTACAACGGAGACCGAAGCTTGTACAATCTGAGCGAGGGAGGCTTAACAGACATAGTCTTGCTTATTCTGGTTCGTAGAGTTACTCGAAATGAGGAGCGTGGAAGAGTAGCCATCAACCGAGTCATGAAGGTTGATGTCGATGCAGGAGTCAATATTCTTCGCATTCTCCATCTAGAAACAGCTCATGGAAGAACTCAGAATCAGACTGCGGCCCTGCAGAAAGAACTTATTGAAACCCAAGATGAAGTCAGGAGACTTCGATCCCGTCAGACAACGTTTGAAAGGCGCATGCTAGACATGGAGCGTCGTCTGGCAGTATCGAGGACTCATTCTAGTGGTTCTCATCGCAGATCGACCCTACTCTACTTTCTCTTTTGGAAATAACTTAGGTCTATGTAAAAGCTCTAGTCTTTGTTTCCTGTCTATGATAAGACTTTGAACATGTTAGTCTATTAAGGTCTTAGTGCTGTCAAAATTTTCTTTATATCGTTTGATGTAAGACCTACTTCTAGGTCGTATTTCCCGAGCTTATTACATCATTAAAACCAATATTACTGACAGACGTTTAAATCTCTTGGAAATTCTTATCCAACTACTTTCATCCTTCTATTCTTAAATCTTCATAAAGTCTTACTCTTATCTAAATATTGGGCTATAGTGAGTTAGTCCATGGGTCAATCTCATTATACTCGTAATTGATTCTTACCATTATCTTTGTCTTTGTAAACTTATAGTTGAAAGTTGCCTCCACGAAGAGTGGCGAGGCGCAACCCTCCGATAACTCCAACTCAACCACCACCACCACCACCTCCTCCACAATACAATCATGCAGCTCTCCAAGTTTCAGTATCTGCGGCTGTTACGACAGCCTTAGCTCAATTCAATATGATTGACACTAGCGGGGGTGGAACAGTTATACATTCTACTCAAGGTGATGTCCTAGTGCGCTCTAGGGAGTGCTCGTACAAGGACTTCACCAACTGCAAGCCCAGGTCCTTTAACGGAACTAGTGGAATCATTTCCCTCCTATAATGGTTCGAAAAAACAGAGTCAATCTTTGAGATCTTCTCCTGTCAGAAGGGAAGTAATGTAAAATTTGCAGCCTGCACCTTCACAGACAAAACCGTAACATGGTGGAATACACATGTCAAGTCACTTACTCTAATGGTGGCAAATGCTATGGGCTGGGAAGCTCTAAAGGAGCTCATGATTGAAGAATACTACCCGAGGGGCGAGGTTCAGAAACTGGAACAGGAACTCTGGAGCCTAACCATGAAGGGCTCCGACATAGTGGCGTACACTGCCAGATTCAACGATCTGGTGGCACTATGTCCGGGAATGGTCCCTACTGAATGAAAGAAAATAGTGAGGTATATATGGGTGTTAGTGCCTCCGTATCAGGGGAATGTCTTTGTTCGATATAGTGTCTAAGTCCATAACTTTATTTGGTATGTACTTGACCCGACCCGGCATGGTCCATTTGGGTTGCATGGCATTGCAATACTTGGATAGACTAAATGAGAGAATAAGGCACTTATGATTATTAATATCTTATAAGTTCTAATATATTAATAATAGTATTATTTAATTAGTATTGATCAAGTATTTATCTAGTATTAATTTGGTGATCAAGTTGAAACTAATTAAATATATAGGGTTGATTATGTCAATCATCAATTCTTTTATGGTGGATTAATGATCCATGGTTTATGGGTTATGGATGTAACCACTTGGAGCACCATGGATAGTCCATGGGAGTTACAAACCCATGGGTCATGAGAAATGAAGAGTCATGACAATTATGGGTCTTCATGATTAAACCCTAATTGTGACACCACTATAAAAGGGACCCTTTGGCTAGCAAAATCGGTACCTAGTGTTACTAGAGAGGGCATAACCGATTTTTGAGTGTAAGAAGTATTCTCTCAAGTTATTCCAAGTTTTGTGGTGTTGTGTGAAGCATTTGAGGCACAACATTTGGGGTGCTAGGCTCACAAAGTCTTGAAGGAATCCAAGCAACAACAAGGTATGTGTTTCTACTAGTTTTATGTTTTATGTAATCCGCATGCCATGCTAGTTAGGAAATAACCTTGAAAAAGAAATTTGCATGTATATAGAGAAAACATAGATTCAAGGTTAATAGGGTTGCATGTACACTTAGGAAGTGTTAGAATTCTCAAAACCCATCAGTGGTATCAGAGCCTAGGATAGTTTTCTGTATACTTGATGCAAATCTGCTAAGAAATCGAAAAATCTGGTCACTGACAACTGGACTCGCCGAGTTCATGGGGCGGACTCGCTGAGTCCATGAAGAAATTCATCCTACTCGTCGAGTAGGATCATGCACTCGACGAGTAGGTGCGTGCTAGGCAGTTTTTCGAGTTTTGTTGCTGGAAATGGATTAAAATCGTTATCCCAATCTGTTTTGGACTAGTAAAATCTGTTTTTCAAAGTGATAATGATTATTTTAGCCAATTTTACATGACTTTTATCAATTTTCAAGTATTGTATATGTGCATATGATTTCTTGAAATTACTTGATATAAATTTATGTTCTTATGAGTTTTTAGAAGATCATAGGAATTATGTGTAACCTCCATGTGTGTTTAATTCATGATCTTAATGGCAATGATGGTGTCCATAACTTGTCCTCAAGTTATGGATAACCAAAAGTAACTTCTTTAAATTGTGATTAAAGAACTAGAGAGGTTTCATAAAATGAAGAGTCTTCATTTTTATGAACCATTAAAACTCATAAGTTACAAATTGAAAAGACTTGGAATAGTTTCAATTCTTGCCCTCAAGTTTTGGAATTTGAAAATTCTTACACTTTAATACTTTAATTCCAAAATAAACCTTAGATTTTTAAAAAGTTTAAAAATCAACACTTATACTATTATTATAATTTTATTATATAGATATGTATAAGAATATGTCATTCTTACCGTTAGTAGGCCCCATTCACGAAGCCGGTCTATAAGGGGGGTATAAGGTTGTTGCCTATAAAATGGTGACTTAATGGGTTTCCACTCTCACCCACTGCTTCCTTGATTGGTGGAGGGTCGTTAGCCGAACGGGTAGGATATGACTTTAAATACTCATTAAAACTATAATGAATTATAAAGTAACTATATATTATAAATTCCCAATCTTAGTTACTTGAGGAAAATGTGAATTTGGTGCTAGCCCATAAAATTACACTTTGTACCTTACCAAGTTGTTAGTGGAGCGTGTGTGGTTAACCGGCACACTAACATGGACTAGTAAGAGTGGCAAAGGGTAACTTGACTTTATTATAGATCGGTGGAGCATGTGTGGTTAACCGGCTCATCGATTAGGTAGTATTGTTAAGGGTACCAAGTCAATTTGTATGGTTATTCACACCTTGTTTGTGATCCTCGGCATCCCAGTCACAAACTTGAGAGGGCACAATTGAGATTCAAACATGCCATTGAAAGTTCAATGTTTCTCAAAAGATCTAGGGGTTTGAAATCTATTTAAAACTTAATTATATTTCGTTTTTCAGGGTGGAAATTGGTAAATCGTCATTTACCTACCATTAACTATTTTATAATTTGTGTTACGTCATCCCTCTTCCAGTTATAAATAGGTTATTGGGTCCTAGCCTTAATATTTCATATTGGGTGTTATATTAAGGACTTTAAATCAACTAACTTGATATTCTCCCATTATAGATGTCTAGTTTAGATAGCTATGGTCTTCCCAGATCTTTAGGAACAAGCTTCCTAGTGAAGATGATATCCCAAATGCCAACCAAGGCGAAAGGTCAATCCCTTTTTTGTGCATTAGTGGGACTGGAAATCATACTTCACTTCCTTCACCTCCTCCAATAAATCTCCGTATCCCACAAGTTTCAAGACCTGATAAGTTCTAAGTCACTCAATCCCTATTGGCAAACAAAGTCTATATGTGCTTAGCTCTTGGAGATTAAGTCACATATTGACAAGCCGGGAGAGTCGGGTGTCGAAGTCTCAAGGTAGCTGGCTATTGGCTTGGTCACTCCCTGATGACAAATCACGACATGAACCTTAATGATCTTAACTATTTGCTTGAAGATGCTGAATTAGCAATGATTTGGATCATTGGTAAAGCAAAATTTGATTGGAAGATCAACTTCCCAAACTTCCATGGACATGGACAATGGTAACATTGGAAGTCCAGAAAAACTTTGTCTTCCCAATTGAAAGGGATTGGCCATAGTCAACTCGGTTGACCAAATGGTAAAGAGAAAGGCTAAGTCTGTGATAGTCCTGTGTACCGTTTCCAAAGAGTCCATATGTTTCTATTGACAAAGGAAGGGCATTGGTTGCGAAGCTGCCAAATTTACCTAAAAGTCCATAAGGATAGTAAAGTCAAATGTTTGACTCTGCTTTAGGTAAATTCCATTATCTAACTTTATTATGTTTCTATTATGAGATTCTTATTACATGATGTGACTGGGACACATATTGATGTTTTAAGAATCAAAGAAGAGTGAAGAAACATACAGGAAGTATATGCTGATTCTAATCGTGAAGATCGATTTCAATCGCATGGTTCGGTGATCAGAATTTTGAGCTGTTACTTAAGAGTTCAGACATATTGGTTAGGAATAGATAACAACAAGGTTTTCATATGGGTTATAAGGATATTTTTTCCGCAAAGTTTTAAAAATAAATGAAAACTTTTGATTTTATTTATTTTATGTATCCTTACAATGGCATTTGTGAAAAATTGTTGATTATATGTTTCCATTAATAGCAATATTTGAAAATGGATTTGATTCTTTCATTTGTGGTAGTATCGTAATTTACCAAATAAGGAAAGATTCTCATCACCCAAGTTTCAGTTAGATAGAAACTTGGAATCATGCAACTTGTATTGTATGATGAATGAGAAGTTTTCATCTTTGGGAAATTAAAACTATTTCCTTGTTCACATGTACATGTGAGTCAAGTGAAGGACTAAAAGATTGGGTACACTTGGTTGTGTGCTGGTCAGGTCCACCACAAAGGTTGATAAGATTATTCATTATGATTTACTAAAGTTTAGTAAATATGGTTATACTTACAAGTTTAAGTATAATTATGGATCATTGAAGAGTCTCAATGATAGGCAAAATGATTAAGAAGAATCAAATAAGGCAGAAAGATAAAAGTTTCTCCAATCTGAAGAGATAGGAGTGTACTTGGGTATTTTGTTTTATGATTATCTTAGTGATTATGGAACCATATCACAATTGATCCTCTAAGGACACTTTGGTTCATTTATTTGGCTAAGGAGAGGAATCATGAGTTGTTGAAATGGTTAAATCAAAAGATAAATCATACATCAAAATCAAATATTAGAGTCATACTCCAAGATTGAGCCATTGAGTGACATACTTTTTAGAAAAGTTTATAACACATATCAAATGTAGAGTAAGATGTGTCCTACTCTTGTACATTTGAGATTGGTTAACTGTGATGTTTTGGATAAAACAAAGACCAACTAAGTCCAATTATGGGAAGTGTTTAACTTGATAAGAATCCGCACTAACTATTGAATATTTGTTTTGTCAACGAATGGTTCTTGACAAAGAGAATCGTATATGTCCAGAGGTCAGTGGGAGTCTTAAAAAGATCTTAAGATAGGTTTAAGAACTATTCATAGATGTTATATCTCCTAGATCTATAGATGTTATATCTCCTAGATCTATAGATGTAGTCTTCCAAAGAATTGGCTTTATGATACAAAAAAACTTTGAGGTGCAAGTTGTTGCTTGTTTGCCTTCTTATTCGTTGTACGCTGATAACTAAGTTTTATTAAATAAAAAAAACAAATTCAAAGAGTTTGAATATTGTTTCTCTAAATAGCATCAAGTAGATTTCGTTTGGATTTTCAAACACATATGCATTTTAATTACTTTAGTATAATAAAATCTTGTCAGGGATTTTTAAACTTGTTTAATTTTATTTTTTTAAAAACAGGCTTTTGCATCAATTTACATTCTAAATCTGAGGGGCCATTTAGGTCACTAAACCAAAGTCTTTGATTGTTTGGACCTAAACTCGTTCGTTTTGATGTTTCTAGAACCATTACAAAACCTTTTCTTCTTGTATTTAATATCACAGTTAGTAGACATATATCATGTTGTTGTAATATTTTTGTAAACGAGTCATGTGATGTGTTCGTGGTTTGCTAATTATGTCAAACATAGTTTATGTGCAATGTATTGTGTACTTCAAATATTACATAAATTATAGAATAATATGAATGTCGCTTAAAAGCGAAAAAATGTTACCTTACTTGTGTAGATTAGACCAACTGGTCGGACCAATTGAACCATCGATCCAGTAAGACAGTCGGTTCGATGTCCGTACAGTTTTAGTGCATGTGTGTGTGTCTATATATATATATATATATATATATATATATATATATATATATATATATATATATATATATATATATATATATTCATTTTTAATTTTATTCAGTGATTTTATATAAAAGCAACAATTTTTACTTTTATAAAGTAAACAAATAGATATCTCAAAAGTATTTTTTTATACATTTTTAGGGGTTTTAAGTTTTTTTTAGATTTATGTATTATATATATATATATATATATATATATATATATATATATATATATATATATATATATATATATAACCTGGTTAATATGGCTAATAGAACCCAATTTTGCTACATGGTTATGTGAAGGCGAGTCCTATGTGAATGTGTAAAAAGAACGCGGTTTTGCAACATGGTCTTATTAGGAAAATAGAGTCAGGTTTTACTTATGCAACTGAGTCTAAAGAATTGAATAACATAGCCACCATTCCTTTTATGAAATCACATAGGTCAGTTAAGACGTTACACATACCACTAATACCACAATCCCTTTTATGTGGAACCATGAGCATCCATTGTTATTAACATAAGAAAAAAATGTTGCCAAGATAAACACATGAAAGACGAAGCGATGAAACCTTCAACTACTTAATTAGGTTGATTCAAGATTAAACATAATATCACAATTAAAAATGACTAGTTGCTCATAACAACAATAAATTTTAAACAATAATGACAATATAGTCAACTAAGTTAAACAATTGCTGCAACTTGCTAAATACAAACAGTAAAACTTCAACAACGATGGTTCTAATCATAGTGAGTCCAACCTTCATCATTCTGCCTCTAGATTTTCCACAACAACATGAAAGAAGAACCATGGTAGAACATCATATGCATGGTAAGTGTTCTTAGTTTGGCACACATTGGTTAAGGTTAAAGGCCCAACGGAGGACGTATGCGGGACATACTCCTCTTGTACACATGATGTACTCGTCCAATCGTTGACCACTATCGGGGTGGTTGTCCTAGTACGCTGGGCGTACTAGATTTACGCTTGGTGTACTCTACACTTTGCCAAAACATTATCAAGTGCTTAATGGCTTAAGCACTTAAGCCCAAACTTCAGATCTAGAGATCTAACATGCCTATGATCCACAAAGTGATGTACTTTATCACTTTGGACATCCATAAAGTTCTTAATGCTTGATCTTGACCCATTAAGACCTTATTTCTCCATACATGTGACACATACAACTAATGTGATCTTATTTTTATTACTCAAGGTCCCTTCAAGAGTCTAGAAGGACAGTCCTATTCCTCCAAAACACAACATGGATCACTTTATGGCTTTCAGGACAATAAATGGTTCTGTTAAAGTAAAGTGTTGAGATTTATACATATTTGCATAATGTTTGGAACTTTATACCTTCTGGAGCTTCTTGAGCACAAGCTAACTTTAGATCTACAAGCTTGATCTTCTTCTCCAACTCTTTGATGCAATGCCTTCCTCTTAAAGCACTCAAGAACACACCAAATAAGCTTAAACACACAAAGGAAAGGTTATGGTTCGGGGAAGAAGAATGTAATCTGTGGAGGCTGAGGTAAGGGAGGTTTTGGTACTCATAATGTTGCTTATATAGGCCCTAAACCCTAAATATTAGGGTTTCACCCTGACATTAGTACGCCCAGCGTACTAAGGCGGACCTTAGTATGCTTAGCGTACTCTTATGTACGTGCATCGTAGTCCTTATTGGCCCAAGTTTGCAAACTTGGCTGTAAGATACACATTCTGTTATTGTGTTTTGTAAATTTTAAAAGAGAATAATATTATGAAATATTATGTTAAATTGAGTTTTGAGTTGTAACAGATGATGTTTACTAGAAATAAAGTAAAACTATGTTTAGAATCACTCAAAAAATATTGGAAGTCTTCTGAGATTCCAACTAAAATCAAATAGTGAAATTTAGCGAAAATGTAAAATTTGAAATAAGTAAATATTTTATGATTGAAATTTGTAGACAATCTCGTTAGAAATATGTAGGCTAAAATCTCGTCGAAATCCGAGTTATAACGAAGAGGTTATGACCAATCGAAGATCTGCGACAAAACCGTTACCACGCCGAATGACGTAAAAAGTGAGTTTTAGATAAACTAATTTTTAGCCCTAGTGATCTAAATGAATGTCGTAATATTCGTTAAACCGAGAAGTTTGGTAAAAAGAACGCCAAAATCTGACTTCGTATGAGAAAGTTATGATTTTTTTAAGTTTCAGATTAGCAGTAGACAGCTAAAAACTCGAATTTTAGATCGAGTGATTTTTAGCCGACACAACCTAAACGAGAATCGAAGGCCTTGTCAATAGTTGTAAAATGGTAAAAAGTCTGATGAAAACGGATGTCGGATAAAGAAGTTATGTATTTTTAACGGATTTTCTTGTCCCGGTCTGTTAAAAATAATAATATTAAAAATAAAGACAAAATTAGCCGACGAAGTCAAAACGACAGTAGTAGAATATATTCCCGCCTACATGTGCATATAAAGAACGTCTAAAAAGGAGCCCATATGCGAAATTTATGGATTTTAGAAGTGTGGGGCACATTTTCCGAGAATTTCCGCATGAATAGTACCGGCCAGGTCACCTCGCACGAAGCAGCCACTTCACCTCGCACGAAGCAGCTATGTCACCGAGACGTGCTGCGATCAAGGTGCGACGTATGTTTCGTCCGAGCCTAGCTGATGCGCCACCTGCCCTTCGCGTGTCCCCCTCGCATGTGAGCCACGTCTCCCCTCCGATCTGAGCCTCGCAGCTGCTATGTGGAGTCTTCTCAGCCCTCGGATCCGAACCCTCTCACCCTATAAATAGGGAGGCTGCAAACCACCCCGGGTATTTATAATAAATTGCCATCTTTGGCCCCTTTTTCCATATTTTTAGTATCTCCACCTTCCCCGAAGCCCCGGTAACATTTCTATGACCCAAACCACGCCCCGAAGTGCCCGTGAAGCCCGAAAAATTTATCTTTTCAGTTTTGAAGATTTACCTTCGCAGAGCCCGGTTTTCAATAAAGCTCCCGGTTTTCAACATAGAAAGTAATATTTAAAGCCGAAGTGCAGCCCAAAATTAGTATTTTAACCACTGGTTAATTCAAGGTGAGTTCAAGTATGAAAGTTTAGGTCTTTCAGAAATACGAAATTTAGGGTCTTTCATTGGCCCTTAAACTTACCTTGTCTCTTCACTTCCAACGCCAAGGACTATAATTGAAAAGGTAATGATAGAAGTGGGTTCGAGAAATACCTGCCAAATCTCAGGATGTTACAATTCTCCCTCAGTTGACTTAGACCTCGTCCTCGAAGTCTGCTGCGACAAACATATCCGGTTAATGCTCCCGCATTTCCGCATCCTACTCCCACGTCCACTCAGACCCCCTTCGGTGCTCCAACTGTACCTTTACCAAAGGTTTCTCTTTTTTCCGCATAACCTTCACCTTCCTCTCCAGAATGGCCACAAGCCTCTCAACATAATTCAGGCACTCATCGACGTGAATGTCATCCAATGATACTACCGCCTCGTCATCCAGAATGCACTTCCGCAATTATGAAATGTGAAAGGTGCTATGAATCCGACTGAGATCATCCTCTAGCTCTAAACTGTATGCCAGCATGCTAACCCTGGCAACGATCCTGAAAGGCCCAATGTATCGGGGACCTAATTTCCCCCCCTTTCCTGAAGCGGATCACACCCTCACAATCTATCATGATACCAAATCCACTAAGCCAATCCATCCCCACAATCACGCACACCTCCCCTATGGTAATCAGAGTCAAATCTATCCAAAATGACATTCCGAAGATCTCCAACTCGTATCCTCGGTAGACCGAAGAAGCAAAAACTCTATGTTCATTGGCGATAGAGACTCGCAACGGACACTCTAGCCCACCTACTAGCACACTGAACTCCCTACTAAATGTCTGAGAGACGAAAGACCGACTCGCCCCCGAGTTAAATAAAACCAATGCATACAAGGAGTTCACTAAAAATGTACCTAACCACATGTACGACAGCTAAGCATAAACCATATATAATAAAAGAAATAGAGGATAGAAACATACCAGCAACCATGTCTGGCGCTGCCATGGCCTCCTCGGCTGTAAGTTGGAAGGCGCGCTCCTAAGCCTTCGGAGGCTCTGCCTTAACTGGCCTCTCATCTGCAATAACCCTTGCCGCACTTTCCACAAGTGCGGCTCTGCTGACCCCTAGTCCTAGAATTAGCTGTCTTAGACCGCTTCGGCGCCGGTTGACATTGTGTCAAGGCCTGATGATGCTCCCTCAACTACAGCTCAATCTCCAACTCACGCCGCCTAGTGGCCTCCTGTAGATCAAGTAGAGTATCACATCACTGTGTGGTAACAAACTAACGGATGTTAGTCTTGAGCATGATTAGATAACGAGTCATCTAAGCCTGCTCAGAAGAAAACTCTGGGCAGAACATCGCCCTCTCTATGAACATACAGGTGATCTCCATCACTGACTCCCCGTCGTGTCTTAAACTCAAAAACTCTCGAGCCAATCGTTCTCGCTCAACCTGTGGAATGTATTGGGCATGGAACATATCCCTAAACTGCTCCCAAGTAACAGCAGCTCTCTACTCATTAGTATACAACCCTGTCGTCAACTCCACAAGTCCTTGGCCCCGAACCTTAGCAGGTTCAGAGCACATCTGACCTTTTGCTTAGTAGGATACGAGCAAATAAAGAAACACCCCTCCACATCAAAAACCCACCTCATAGCCTTGATATGGTCCTGAGTCCCATCAAAATTAAGGGGCTTCGTGTTATCAAAGTCCATGTACTGGAAGCCCCAACTAGCTCTTACTCCTCCTCCTGTCGCTGTTACAACCGATGAAGCTGAAGCGACAGCCATCTCCGCAAGGGATGCATAACTGTCATCAAAGTACTCCATCATAGCGGTCTTAATAGACCCAAACAACTCCAGAATCAGACCCCGGACAATCTTGACCACCTCTACGCGGATGATCTCCCTGACTCGATCCTCTATCCACACTGGCCCCTCCTGGCCGATAACCTCAGGCGCTACTGAGACCTCTTGATCACCCTGCCCTAATTCCGATCCAGATCCAGTCACAAAATGCCTCGTATCCACCATACTGAAAACATAACAGGAAGACATAAGACAATCCGTATAAAATAACTGGGAACCAACTCCTGACTAAACCCTAGGGTTGTGACTTCCTTGCTATGCGTATGGGTCCTGTGTTTTCAGTAGTACGGGCCCAAACTACCTTCCACACCTACCCATATTTGTCTCAAGTATCATCACAACACCCTAACAATATATATGCATATGGTGGTCACTCAACCTCAATCCTAGAGGAAGGCTAACTGTCTCAGATCGGCCTACCGGTCTCACTCAACTTACTCATCAATGAGACATCCACCAACCCTGCAACACTAGTGTATGCTAACAATACATAACGCTAGACCCTATAGACTTTCGAATATCTAATCCTACCCTAAGCCCTAATCAATAAGAACAGAACATAAGGCCAAATCAAACATTCTCGGGCTATAAGATCTTAATTATGTATAGGCGTGATACATATACAAGCAACTACAGTAATGATGTCGATCTCCTATAAGGAAAACCCTAGGCTAGCATCCAACATGTAATCAGGCAATTCTATCATGCAATTCCTGAAGATCCCTAGCCCAGTACTAGCATGATGTTGTAACATATCACAGTTTTCAATAGTCATATGGAATTTTGGGGTCTACTTACTGGCTCCGGCTGATCGTACACCCTGCATCCTCTTTTTTCTCATTTTGAAAACCATTTTTAAAATTTATTTTTGAAAATGTTTCCTTGGTTTGAGACTGGATTCCCACGAATGTTCCTCCAATTCACTCAAACCAAGGCTCTGATACGAACTTGTAACACCCATGAAAATCATGCCAAATTTAAACTTTTTCAAATCACTTAGAACCATTTAACATTACAAAGTTTGTTTTCAAAATAATAAATATCAGAGTATCCCAACATCAAATCATAAAATCATAATAGCTGGAGGAGCGGTACGATCAAGCCTTCGCCTAACCACAATCCCTTGATGTACCTGAAACAATAAATTAAAATTGTAAGCCCGAAATCTTAGTGAGTTCCCCCAAAATACCAACCTCAAATAACCATAATCATATCATATCAACAATTACAGAACAACATGCATAATGATCCTTCAGCCTGACTGGACCACTTCACAGGGTCTACAACCAATCTGGACCGCTCCCGAGCCTTCGGCATGACAGGACCGCCGTGCAGGGCCTACAGCCTATCTAGACCGCTCGCTGGGTATGTTGGCCTACATCACAAAGTAGGACCGCCTCAACCTTACCGACAATCAAACAATCATGTGCACATAAATATCATACGCTTTCACATATCATATAACAGTCAAACCGATCTAGCAGATCACTAATTATAGAAACATCCCAACAACTGGGATACAGACCTAACCGGTCACTAACATAGCATCATCCTATAACCAGGAAACCGACATAACCAGGTCACTAAGAATAATCATATCACCATCCTAACTATCAAGATGTAATCAATAAACATATCATGCCATAATCTGGAAACAAATCCATAAAGGGTCGGCCTTGGTGCCTTAGACCCTATTGATGTAACGAGGACAACTCACCTCGCAAGTAGTGCTGAAATACTATAAATCTCAGACTCCTGTCTCACCAGGAATCCCAAACTATTACATAATAAATACTAAGTTAATACCCAAAATAACCTTCTTGACTAAAAGTCCACACCATTCATTAAGTCCATTCTGTTTATTGGGCCAAGGCCCAATTACCCAATACTTGACTTGAAAGTCCATATATATAAAGCCCATTATTGGCCAAACCTCCTAATTGGGCCTAACCTCATGACCCGCTCTCAATACCTGGCCCAAAATATATATTTACAAAGTCCAGAAAAGGCCCAATTCCATTTAGTCCATAAGCAGCCCGATATCAAAAGTCCATTTGTTAAAGGCCCAACAGAGGATGTACAAGATGCGTACTCCTCTGGTACGCGGTGCGTACTTGTCCAATCGTTGACCACCATCGGGGTGGTTGACCCAGTACGCTGGGCGTACTGGATTTACACTGGGCATACTCTACAGTTTGCCAAAACCTTATTAAGTGCTTAATGGCTTAAGCACTTAAGCCCAAACTTCAGATCCAGAGACCTAACATGCCTAGGATCCATAAATTCATGAACTTTATCACTTTGGACGTCCATAGAGTTCTTAATGCTTGGTCTTGGCCCATTAAGACCTTATTTCTCAATGCATGAAACACATACATCTAATGGGACCTCATTTTTATCACTCAAGGTCCCTTCAAGAGTCTAGAAGAACAGTCCTTTTCGTCCAAAACACAACATGTACCAATTTATGGCTTAATGGACAAGAAATGGTTCTATTAAAGTAAAATGGTAAGATCTATACATATATGCATAAAGTTTGGAACCTTATACCTTCTGGAGCTTCTTGAGCATAAGCTAACTTCAGATCCACAAGCTTGATCTTCTTCTCCAAATCTTTGATGCAATACCTTCCTCTTAAAGCACTCAAGAACACACCAAATAAGCTTAAACACACAAAGGAAATGTTAGGGTTTGGGGAAGACGAATGTAATCTGTGGAGGATGAGGTAATAGAGGTTTTGGCGCTCATCATGTTGCTTATATAGGCCCCAAACCATAAATACTAGGGTTTCACACTGACATTAGTATGCCCAGCATACACAAGTGTATGCCGAGCGAACTAAGGCAGACTTTAGTATGCTTAGTGTACTCTTATGTTTGCGTAACGTACTCCCTCTTGGCCAAAGTTTGTAAACTTGGCCCTTAAACTTATCTTGACTCTTCACTTCCAACACCAAGGACTATAATTGACAAGGTAATGATAGAAGATCGTTTGGGAAATACCTTCCAAATCTTAGGACGTTATAAGCTTCCGGGTTTTGTTTGCAATCTGCCCCAAGAATCCTATGTGGGTTTAGGAAAGAGCATTTGTTCTTTACATGTGAGATCGAATGCAAATTCCTAAGAACAAGACAAAAATATGTCACAGTCATCTAATATCTGAACATTGGAGAAAAAATAATAACAAATTTAATTCTACTTATATCTTCCAAACCTTAAGCAGACACTAAGTAATTAATTCATTATCATGAAGGCTGTAACCATTGAGTTATTTTTGGATCATTAATTTACTTGAGATACATTAAATGAGAGTAAGTTATACATTAACTACTAAAATGGTGTTAAACCAAAGTAGATACAGATATGGATCTGGGAAATTGTTGTGATTGATATTCTCAAACGAAATGCAATTGATGTTGTAGGAATTGTTTATATCGTCAACATTTTATTTGAATAAAGCTAGCAAGGCATTACAAGATACTAAACATTGATGTGCTTAAGTTGTTAGTTGAGATATTATTAATTAGCTTTCAACTAGTGTTTTATATTTGATGGTTAGTTTAACATTATCTCACCATGCTTTGAAAGTATACTGAAATTCAATTCATTCAACAGAAATTATAACCTAATCGTGCTGGATATTTTTAAAGCTTCGCATCCGCTCTCGCTTTCTCACTTATTGCCTGCAAAAAGAGGTAACTCAATTAAAACATTTGCATTAAAATAAATAATTTCATCAAAAGAATTAGATGAACTAAAGTCCAACAAACCCGAAATTCATGTGAAGAGCTCTCTTTTTTCAAGGCTTTCCATGTATCAGGGTCTAGATATCGGTAGATTGGATCTGGATCTCTTATTGTAAATCAAACTAGTAGACACTCAGGGAAACCGAAAAATAATATTAAGAATCATACGTCAATTAATTGCAACAAACATATTCAATTATTATTATTATAAGTACCAAGTTTAGTCCGGAAATCAGATCAATACTTCTTGATCAGATTTGATTATAAGAAAGAAGTAAAAGCACAGTAGACTGTGCTATTGTTGGAAGAAATTAAAAACAAGATAATAATCTAAAATCAATCTGTTGACGACTGGTCTTTGTAACACCGTAAAAATTTTAACAATTTTTTGCATTTTAAAAACCATATATTTCCATTCACATCCACATTTTAAAGCATTGTATCATCACTATCTCATCACAAAACCCCAAGATTAAAACATATGAACTCCAGTGTGCGTGTGTACGAGTCATGCCGACACCTTCCCACGATCATCCTTGGTACTTGAAACACCACACATAACACTGTAAGCATAATTGCTTAGTGAGTTCCCCAAAATACCACATAAACACATATCAGCCACTCAAGGCTGTAACTCTATTGACCCTCTGGTCGAATATCTCTGTGGGACGCTCTTGGTACCATAACTCTGTGGACCCACTGGTCCTAACTCTGTAAACTCTAAATCATGCATATCTCATATCACAATAAATCACAACACATAATATCAAGCAAATACACTGGCATATAACTCTAAAATACTTTGTCATATAACTCTGTTACCACACTAGGTACAATATAGTGAGAAGACTCACCTCGGATGTCTCGGTAAATCTCTGACTTGGCAGAAATATGATCTAGCCTCCGCCTAAGAAAATAAAGTAAATATTCTCATAAATATAAATCTCGGTACTAGAATCAACCCTCTCTAGGAAAAAGACCATTTTACCCCTCTTTCAACTCGAAGGCCACATTGTTGACCAAACCCTAAAAGTCAATAAAAGTCATCGGTCAAATTTTGACCCGACTCGTCGAGTGCACTTGGGCGACTCAGCGAGCCTACACGTCTCTACTAACTCTTTTAGTCCCGCTTGGCATGTCGAGTTCCTCCCCTTACTCTACGATTTACACCTGATATGAATCGTGGGGCCACCCCGACTCAACTCGCCGAGTTTCAAGAACAACTCGGCGAGTTCCGCCTTGAACTCCAGTCCCCTAACCCCCTCTGACTCACTGAGTTATTTCCCCAACTCGGCAAGTCTACTCACAGAGTGATTTACTGGAAACCCTCACCCTACTCGCCGAGTCTGATCTTGGGACTCGGCGAGTTCATGCCATGCACAAAATCCATAGACCTCCTGAGGTAAGATCTGTTTCTTTAATCCATAGATCTGACCTTCCCAAGCGTGATAATCACGTAAAGTTCAGACCTTGACACTCATATACCATCTAGATGGTCTCACTTGGTGATTTAGCCCCAAAAATAACATCCTAAGTTCATGGCTCCCAAAATAACTCGTAAAGCTCCAAGGGTTAAGGTCTCTGGACCTCTTTGAGTCCAGATCCAAAGCATAAACTCGAGAGGGGACCAATTGCTCCACATATCCATCCTCTAAAGGGGTTAGAAAACCCTAACTCTAAAAATCAACACCAAATCTGAAGAAGGTCCGAATAAATACTTCAAGATGAAGTCTATGAACTCTGAAGTCACCAGAATCGCACCTCCTTTAGCCTCCTCTTGCCTTGGTCACCTCTTTCTTGCAATTTAACCAACAAAATGATCAATAATGGCCTCTCCTTCCTCACAAACGCTCTGGATCTCTTAGGGTTTCTCTCTGGGGTTTGGTAGCCGCAAATGACGGCCCTAAGGGCCTTTAAAAAGGTCCCAAACCCAGGAAATTAGGGTTTCATTAAACAGCATGGACTCGCCGAGTCCACTCATGAACTCGTCGAGTCCAGTTGTGAACCCAGATACGAATCCGCGACCTTACTCGACGAGTCTGAACACCAACTCGCCGAGTCCCCTCCCAACCACCAAAAATAAAACAATAATAATATACCTGGGAAATCGGGTGTTACAATATTGATCTTAGAATAACTGCACGGATCGATTTCTTGTCCTTAAAGGTTTTTATTTTGCTTCTATCCGCTATAAGCAATAGAGTAAAACCCTAGGATTTAATGCAAAATTACCGAGTTTCCAATAGTAATGGAAAACGATAAACACAAAGTGAATACTGAGAAACCGAAAAGAAATTTCAAAAAGAAAGAAGGAACTTTTAAATTTTCATTAGTGTCAAATACAACTCCTAAGGAGCTGTATTTATAGACATCAAAACCCTAGAATGCAGAAAAGGGCCCCACATGGGTTGGACCCTAGAAAACCTAGGGCTACAACTTACTCTCCAAGATTGTTGTTTTCTATGCCTTCCAAAATATTATGTTTCCATATCTATGAAGTTAATCATTTGACCAGAGGTCAAACCGACTTGACTCGAAATTCCCCAAAAATAAAATTTCTTCAGCGACTGAAATGTCGTGCGAAGTATCAAGTACACCTAAATCGTGGACTCAGGGAATTGGCTAGTGCCAGGTTAGGCTAAGAACGTGTGTGAGCTTGGCCTAATCAATTGATCCACTAAAGCCTTTGAAGTCCTATCAAGGGAAAACACTTATAAACCTACATAATATTTCTTCCTCCATCAACATGGGATAAAGGAAAATAGCTAACTTGCTATTATACCTTCATAATTTCCAACATCTCTTCCATTGGCCATGAAATCACATATGAGCCTCTTTTTGTAGGATTTCCATGCAGTGTTGCAAATTTTAAGCACATCACATCTGCATTTTTTATTTTGAATAACCCACCATCTCTGTTTATGTAAAAGTAAAGATTTTAACGGTTAATAAAATATTCTAACTAAATGAAAACACATATAATAGGTCTTATATATCATAGTTTAATAGTTAACCACAACATTTCTAGTTCACCATGCGGCACTTTCTTCCAAGTTCGATAATTGATAGAAATCATCGATTGTGTCAATTACGGATATTAAAATTGCAAATGATTTAACTTCCATTTCCTATGAGAATTTTCAATTTCAAACGTCTCGTTATAAATAATTATTTCTTATTTTATGTCACATTCATAAAATTTAATATAATGAAATATAATATATAACAATAATTTTTAGATACTACTATTATTTTGATTTTATTAAAAAATTAATATAATAATATTCTCCTTATAGGTTAATAATAAATTTATTCTGTTGTTGAAGTTTCTTTAATTTGAACTCGGTTTGAACTTAAGAACAATCATTTTTCATAAAAACATTTCAATACAAATGTAATTTAAATAGTTTTTTGGACCTAAATAACGAAACTGAAAAACCTAACCAAAATTAAATCTTCTCCAAAAAAATCCAATGAGCAAGCACATCCTCTTATCTCTTTGTCGTTCGACCGGTAATCTAACAAACTATATTAATATGTTAATCATAAAATCAACTTTACAATGAATTTTGTTTCTTTCAAATCCTAGGTTGTTACCTATTAAAATTGTGTTGTGTCATCATTCCCATAATCCTTCGTCGTGGTCAGATCCTAAGTAAGTGGTATCATCAATATATTATCCGAAGATGCAATACCATTGGAAAATGGAGGTAGCTCGTCAAAATGATCATATTCGTGTTCATTTGTGATATTATCAACACTGAGTATTAGGTCGTTTACCAGGCAGACAATGTGTCATCCTGAATCCTTTGGATCCTCAACAAAGAATACTTGGGTGGCTTGTTTAGCTAAAATGAATGGCTAAGATGCACAACCATTTGTTGAAAAGCCGACAAAAGTAAAACTGTAATTGTCAACTTTAACACCTCATTAGTTGTCAACCAACTTTCACTTGAATATGGGTACAATGACGGACTCATATTTCAATTCCCGAATTTCTTAAATGACACCAAAGTAAGAGTCTTTGGTGATCTTGCACCTTGCCCTCGTGAATAGCCCCAAGGAATTCTATTGTAATGACTATTAGCCTGACTCCACTATTTTGAAATGTATTTTACCATCATGTTGATTGGTGTAAAATGTATACAAGTTGATATCATAGCTTTCGTACGTTGTCACAAGATTCTGCGGACCATTACCCAAACTCACTACTACTTCATCCACACTTTCTCCGTCATAAGTTTCTTTCACTTTACTTTTCAACCATTTTGCAAAGGTTTTGTTGTACTCGTTAGTTAACCATCTTCCGCTCTTATTTTTATGCTTCATTTCTAGCATTGTTTTGTGATCATTTATGTATGGAGAAATGATTAACATGTGTTACAACACTGTAAATGTGCAAGATGTAATTTCTCGCGATCTCAAACGGGCCTTTTCAATCCAATTGCATTGGTCCCTACAAGTCTACCAGCCTATCGAGATCTCAGAATGCCAATCTTCTTGACACCTTGAAGATAGTTTAGACAAAATTCAATCGCCTCTTCTGAAGAATATCCTTCAATAATACTACCCTCTAGTTGATGTTGGCTCCTTACATACCCTTTTAAGACCCTCATATATCTCGAGAATGGATACATGTTGACGGGTTTTGAGCATTCTAACACTTCTTAAGTGTACATGCAACCCTAATAAACCTTGGATCTATGTTTGTCTAAGTTACATGAAAATAATTATTTTTCCAAGGCTTATATCCTAACTAGCATGGCATGGGGAACTTGAATCAAATAAAGCTAGTAGAAACACTTACCTTGTAGTTGTAGTTGATTCCTTGGAGTTTTAGAGCCTAGCACCATTAATGTAGATGCCTCAAATGAAGGTCACAAATCACCACAAACTTGGAACTTTGAGAGAATAGTCACACTTCTCTTGAAATCGGCCCTCACCTCAACATATGTCAACTAGTAGTGATTTCAAGAGCCAAAGCCTCCTTTATATAGTGTGGTGGATTAGGGTTATATCCATGTAAACCCTAATACCCATGTCTCTTCATTTCCATGAGATCCATGGGTTAAAGCTCCATGGAGTATCCATGGACTTCTCCATTCAAGCCTAGCCCATTCCAAATAAGCATAAGCCCACACTATATAAATGTAGAAGCCCATATTTAATTAGTAATATCTTTGATCACTAAGTTAATCCTAGATTAATTATAGATCACTACTAATTAAATAATATGATCTTATATTAATATATTAGAACTTATAATATATTAATAAATCATAACTTGTACTATTCTCAAATATTATCCATAAATTGTTCGGGTGAAGTGCAACCCAAATGGACCATGCTGGGTCGGGTCAAGTACATACCAAATATAGTTATGGACTTAGACACTATATCCAACAGTCTCCCACTTGGATAAGTCTAGCAACTATATTTGCAAGTATAACTTCAGGAACCGATCAACAATCGTAGCTCTTTAAACTCTGTTGAACTAGAACGCGCCATTTAGATAAGTGATCATATAATCCTCTGTTCTAGATATCATCCGGACAAATACATGGAACATTGTCTTGCTTATTGTCCAGCATTTGTTTCCCGATTTCCGATTTGTTTGACATAGAACTCAACTGAACACATCAATTTAGTTCTGACCGGACCCGGTACATAGGTCAAAACAAAATCATCGAGGGGCCCATATATCAGCTTCTAATCCAAGAAGGAATAGATAAACTTTGACTCATATGTTTGTTCTACCACTCATTGAATTACACACAAAAGCACGTTTTATAACATCGAGTTACCAATGCGTTTACGTACAATCAATGCATAACCAACTCGTAAGTAACAAATCATATCTCTAGGTTTGAAGACTTATATGATATTACCGTCTCACGATCACTCGAGATAAAATTCCATGAAGTGATTCCAGTGAGCGTGGGTTGAGTCCAATGCTCAGAACTTATGAGCACTCATGATTGTTGTAGCCATGTCCAACACCTTAGACCTCTGCAACCAATCATGACAGTCTTGATTCATACCTACTTCCGACATATGACAGACTGTGGAGGTTTGAATAATATGATATACCAAACATAATTATTCTGGAAGTTAAAACATGCAAAAGAAATATAGTAAAAGATCGACAAGAGATGGCAACACTTTACTCATAAATAAAACACCTTTTATTCATCATCAAATGTCAATTACACTTTACAAATTTCTGGGTTATCTAACTACTAAAACTTATATCATCCTTCAGCCCTATGCTCCGAGCATGCTGGAGATGCTTAACCCTACTCAGTCCCTTTGTGAGGGGATCTGCCGGGTTCTCATCCGATGTGTCTGGATCTCCCGTGATCCCTTGGTTCCTTGGCTAAGGCAACCGCACTATTGCTGTCACAGAAAATCTCCATTGGCTCTTTTATAGCTGGTACAACTCCAAGGTCTCCGATGAAGTTCTTTAGCCATATCGCCTCCTTTGCTGCCTCGCTTGCTACTATATACTCTGATTCATAAGTGGAATCAGCCACTGTCTCCTGCTTGGAACTCTTCCAAGAAATTGCTCCTCCGTTTAGGGTAAAGACCCAGCCTGACTGAGAGCGGAAATTATCCCTATCAGTCTGGAAGCTAGCATCACTATACCCTACAACTCTCAAGTCATCACTCCCACCGAAGGTAAGGACCCAGTCCTTAGTCCTTCGCAGGTACTTGAGAATATTCTTTACCGCAGTCCAGTGTTCCTTGCCAGGGTTCGCTTGATACCTGCTAACCATGCTCAAAGCAAAAGCTACATCAGGTCGATTACACGTCATGGCATACATGATCGACCCTACAACTGAAGCATAAGGAAAACGACTCATTTCTGCTATCTCAGCCTCACTACTAGGGCTTTGTGTCTTACTCAATCTGACGTTACACTGAATGGGTAACTCACCTTTCTTGGAGTTATGCATGTTGAATCTTTTCAACACTTTGTCCAAGTAGGTACTTTGGCTAAGTCCAATTAGCCTTTTACTCCTGTTTCTCAAAATCTTGATCCCTAGGATATAGGCAGCTTCACCAAGGTCCTTCATAGCGAAACACTTCCCAAGCCAGGATTTTACTTCCTGCAGGGTTAGGATGTCATTTCCTATTAGTAGTATGTCATCCACATACAGTACCAAAAAACTGACTATGCTCCCACTAGCCTTGATATAGACGCAAGATTCATCTTCACTCCTCGAAAAGCCAAATTCCTTGACTTTCTCATCAAAGCAAAGATTCCACTTGCGAGGTGCCTGTTTTAATCCATAAATGGATTTCTCGAGCTTACACACTCTATTAGGGTACTCATTGCTGACAAAACCCTCTGGCTGACTCATGTAAACATCTTCAGCCAACTTTCCATTAAGGAAAACGGTTTTGACATCCATTTGCCATATTTCATAGTTATGAAATGCAGCTATGGCTAACAGAACCCGAATAGACTTAATCTTGGCTACTGGAGAAAAGGTCTCATCATAGTCCACTCCAGGAATTTGAGAGAAGCCCTTTGCAACCAGTCTCGCCTTATAAGTGTGTACTTTACCATCCATGTCGGTCTTCTTCTTGAAGACCCATTTTCACCCTACAGTCTTACGACCAGATACATGCTCAACGAAGTTCCAAACATGATTGTCATACATGGATTGTATCTCGCTATCCATGGCCTCTTTCCA
This sequence comes from Lactuca sativa, assembly GCF_002870075.4. Lineage (NCBI taxonomy): Eukaryota > Viridiplantae > Streptophyta > Magnoliopsida > Asterales > Asteraceae > Lactuca > Lactuca sativa. The sequence goes on along the minus strand of NC_056623.2, from coordinate 128,774,220 downwards.
TTTAGCAGCCTCAAGGCCTGCCCAAGCTTCCGTGTAGTTGTTAGGTTCATCCAGACCTACTAGTGTCTCATCACTAATAAGTGTCTCACCTTCCGCAGTAATATGGAAATCATCGTAATGCTCAGGTGCATTCCTAACTCTCGTGGAACGCCTCAGAGGTACGGGCACATCAACTGGATCAACAGGAGTTTCCTCCTCAAGTTGAGGGCTAGTGTTCGAAGTTCCTTCACCGCTTGATTCTTGAAGTTCTTCAAGATCAATTTGCCTCCCACTGTCTCCTTGGCTTATAAATTCTCTCTCTCAAAAGACTACTCTTCTTTCTACAAAGACCACATTGTCACTAGGTTTGTAGAAGAGGTAACCAAAGGATTGCTGTGGGTAGCCGATGAAAATACACCTCTCGCTTCGAGGTTCGAGCTTATCATGAGTCTCGCGTCTCATGAAAGCCTCACAACCCCAAATCTTGATGTGGTCTAGCTTAGGTACTTTGCCAGTCCACATCTCGTGAGGAGTTTTGGCAACTTTCTTTGTAGGGACAAGATTAAGAATATGGGCGGCAGTCTCTAAGGCATACCCCCAGAATGAGATTGGTAGCGTAGCTCGACTCATCATGGAACGAACCATATCCAACAAGGTTTGATTACGCCTCTCAACCACACCATTCAACTGTGGTGTCCTGGGAGGTGTCAATTGTGAGACAATCCCACATTCCCTAAGATAGTCGAGGAACTCTGAACTAAGATACTCACCTCCTCGATCGGATTGAAGCATCTTAATGTTCCTGCCCAATTGATTCTCGACTTCCTGTTTAAATTCCTTAAACCTCTCGAAAGTCTCTGACTTATGCTTCATTAAGTAGACATATCCATATCTACTGTAATCATCAGTAAAAGTCAAATAATAACGATTAGCATCTCTTGTGGCATGTTTGAATGGTCCACACACATCCGTGTGTACAAGGTCCAACAAACCTTCACCCCTCTCACACGAGCCTGTGAAGGGTGACTTTGTCATTTTTCCAAGTAAGCATGATTCGCAACTATCATCTGACTTTAGGTCAAACGACTCCAAGACTCCATCCTTTTGGAGTTGGCCTATGCGTTTCTTGCTTATATGTCCAAGACGACAATGCCATAACGATGCTTTATCCAAGTTATTATTAGTAGTAGAATCAATACACAAAACATTATTTCCTAAGTTATCTACAACAGATACAGCTTCATACACACCATCACAAGGTAATGCATTAAAATAAAAAACATTATTATAGAAAACATCTATAGAACCAACTTCATTATTAAATGAAAAGGTAAACCCTTGTTTGTACAAACCATGAAAGGAAATAATATTTCTTGCCGTTCCTGGCAAGTAACAACATTTATTCAAATCCAAATTAAACCCACTACTTAGCAATAAAGTATAAACACCAATCTTGGTAACAGGTGAAGCTTTCCTATTCCTCATGATCAAGTTTATTCTTCCTTGCTCCACATTCTCACTTCTTCTTAGTCCCTGCAAGTCACAACAAATATGAATACCACAACCGGTATCAAGGACCCAAGATTTAGAATGGGGTGAGTTATTAGAAATGATAGCGTAAGTACCTGCATGGTTGGGTTTGACTTTCCCATCCTTCACATCCTGCTGGTACTTTGGGCAGTTCCGCTTCCAATGAGACTTTTCATGACAATAGAAGCATTCAGCCTCTTTTAGGTCAGAAGAAGGAGTGACGAAACCTTTCTTGGTTCCACTTGAAGAAGAGCCATCAAGGGTCCGAGCCTTGGTACCCTTCGAGGATCTCTTTCTCTTCCTCCATCGATTTTTCCCAATTGCCAAAACCGGAGTTGAGTTTGGAGTAGGAGTGATAGCAACCGACTTCCCCTTAAGACCTGATTCTGCGGTCTTGAGAAGCCCCTGAAGTTTGCTGAGTGTGACCTCTTCCTTATTCATGTGATATGTCATGCAGAATTGATCATAACACGATGGTAAGGAGTGCAAAATGATATCTATTGCAAGATCCTCAGGGAAGTTCACATTAAGCTTCAGCAAACGATCCACATACCTTTGCATTTTCTACATGTGGCTCGTGATGGATTCCCCGTCCTTCATCATGGTTGTTATCATGGAGCAGAAGATTTCATACCTCTCTTGTCTTGCACTTTGATGGTATCTTTCCATCAAATCTTGGTGCATTTCATAAGGGTAGAAATCCTCATAAGACTTTTGGAGTTCTGCTGTCATCGTGGCCATCATGATCCAAGCCACTTTCGTAGCATCCCTTTCATGTGCCCGAAATTCAGCGATCTCCTGAGGAGTTGCAGTGGTCTCATCAATCACCTTAAGCTCCTTGTCAAGGACATATTCTTTGTCCTCGTAGCGGGTAATCATCCTGATGTTTCTGATCCACTCATTGAAGTTGGATCCATCAAAGGTGACTTTCCCACACAAGTTCATAAGGGTAAAGGAGCCATTAGGATTAGAGCCAGAAGCAGCGTTGTTTGAAGACATCTGAAAAGAAGAGAACAAGATTAGTTTAGATATAAGAGAGTCCTTAATAAAACACCCAAACGTAATATTAAGGCTAGGATCCAATCACAATATAATATAACTTAGAAGAGGTATGCCGTAATCTAAGTTATACCATATTTGAAAGGTAGGTGAATGACGATTCACCAATTTCCACCACGAAAACCGAAATATTTAAGTATTAGGTTTTTGATTGGTTCTTAGAAATTCCTAGATTCTTTGAGATTCAATGAACTTTTCAAAGGCATGTTTCAATCTCGAGTGTGCCCTCCAAGTTTTGTGACTGGGATGCCGAGGATCACAAAACGAGGTGTGAAGTAACCGTGCAAATCACTTGGTACCCTTAAGGTTTATCACTCAATCGATGTGCCGGTAAACCACACACGCTCCATCGATACTATAATAAACCCTAAGTCACCTTTTACCTACCTTGTTAAGTCCAAGTTAGTGTGCCGGTTAACCACACACGCTCCACCAACGACTTAAACAAAGTGTAAAGTGTAATTTCATGGATTAGCACCTTATTCACATTTTTCCTAAAGTAACTAAGATTGGGGATTTAATAAAACGTTTAGTTACTTTATAATATTCATCATACTTTGAATGAGAATTTATAAGTCCTCTTCTTACCCGTTCGGCTAACGACCCTCCACCGATCAAGCAAGCGGTGGGTGAGAGTGGACACCCATTAAGTCACCATTTTGCAGGCAACAACCTTATACCCACCTTATAGACCGGCTTCGTGAATGAGGCGTACTAGCGCTAAGACGACTTTGTTATTATACATATATATATATATATATATATATATATATATATATATATATATATATATATATATATATATATATATAATTATTAAATCATAATAATATAAGTATAAGGGTTGAATTTTAACTTTTAAAATTCTAAGGGTTGGAACTACAGTTTTAACTCTACTTTACTTGTTCCAAAACTTGAGGGCAAGTGTTGTAAACTTTCAAAACTTTTCATATCTTGTAACTTATGAGTTTAATAAAGTAATAAAATGAAGACTCTTCATTTTTCTATCTCTTGTGTTCTTTTAATAGTTTTCAATCCAAGAGACTTTTGGTTTTCCATAACTTGAGGACAAGTTATGGACTCCATTAAATAACATTATGATCAACAATTAATCTACCACATAGGTTACAAATAATTCCTATGATCATCTAAACATCATAAGAACAAAATCATGAACATGAACACTTTCATATATCAAAATCACACTTAATCTTTGTAATTTTGATAACTAGTTGTTGTAAATGAGTTAGAAAAGACATTACACCTTCTAAAACAAGTTTTCAAGTACCAAAATAGTTTAGGGTAATGTTTCTAATCCATTTCCAGCAACTAAAGTCGAAAAACTGCACTCTGTCGACCCTACTCGCCAAGTGCATGAACCTACTCGGCGAGTAGGTTGAAGATACAAGTGGACTCGGCGAGTCCCCCCATGGACTCGGCGAGTCCATCAGTCAGACAACAAGATTTCGACTTTTTCAAGCATATTGCAACAAGTATCAAACAAACAAGCCTAGTCTCTGATACCACTGATGGGTTTTGAGCATTCTAACACTTCCTAAGTGTACATGCAACCCTAATAAACCTTGGATCTATGTTTGTCTAAGATACATGCAAATAATTATTTTTTCCAAGGCTTATATCCTAACTAGCATGGCATGGCGAACTTGAATCAAATAAAGCTAGTAGAAACACTTACCTTATAGTTGTAGTTGATTCCTTGGAGTTTTAGAGCCTAGCACCAATAATGTGGATGCCTCAAATGAAAGTCACAAATCACCACAAACTTGGAACTTTGAGAGAATAGTCACACTTCTCTTGAAATCGGCCCTCACCTCAACATGTGTCAACTAGTAGTGATTTCAAGAGCCAAAGCCTCCTTTATATAGTGTGGTGGATTAGGGTTACATCCATGTAAACCCTAATACCCATGTCTCTTCATTTCCATGAGATCCATGGGTTAAAGCTCCATGAAGTATCCATGGACTTCTCCATCCAAGCCTAGCCCATTCCAAATAAGCATAAGCCCACACTATATAAATATAGAAGCCCATATTTAATTAGTAATATCTTTGATCACTAAATTAATCCTAGATTAATTATAGATCACTACTAATTAAATAATATGATCTTGTATTAATATATTAGAACTTATAATATATTAATAAATCATAACATGTACTATTCTCAAATATTATCCATAAATTGTTCGGGTGAAGTGCAACCCAAATGGACCATGCCGGGTCGGGTCAAATACATACCAAATATAGTTATGGACTTAGACACTATATCCAACACATGTATCATAGGAAAATTGGATCTTTAACCTTTATTTTTGTTACAATATGAGATATCAGGTGAACCATTACATTAGAAAAGAAGGTGTAAAGTACATCTCATGTTGGAAAAAAGTCATGATAATCTCACTATGCCATGAATCCAACTCCTCATGGCTAATAAGCTTTGAATGAATAATGTTAAATAATCAAGCAAAGATTTATAACCATATGAAAAATACGGTCGGCAAGTATTCCACAAATTGCAATGGGAATCATATGTGTCAATAAAACATGACACTCATGGGATTTAATACCTACCAATTTTAAGTCATTCATTGACACTAACTTCTTAACGTTAGCAGGGTAGCCAAATGAGAACTTCATACTATGCAAGCATTGGCAAAATTTCATTTTTTTTCATCCATGGATATGGTATAACATGCTGGAGGCAAATATGTACGCTTCTCAACATTCTCAACTAACTCGAATCTAATTCTCACTGCTACCATGTCTCTTTCAATGGTAGCCCAATCTTTATATTTTCTTTGAATTATAAAAAATAACCCTAATAAACTTTCACAAACATTTTTGTCTTAATGCCTGATATCAAGACAATGTTGGACTTGTAAGTAGTTATAATATGGTAAATCGCAAAATATAGATTTCTTCTTCCAAATACTATTGCTAACATATCTACTTTTACCTTTTACTTTACCGAACATAATTTTTAGATTTTCAGGTTTGCAAACTAAAATTTCTCCATTTAAAGGTTTTCATGCCTTTTTTTTCTCGATTCCACCATTGAAGACCTTTTTTTCGTCGATACAAGTGTTTATGTGGAAGAAATCTTTGATGACTCATGTATACAGTTTTCTTGCAGTTTTTTAAAGATAATGAACGTGTGTTATTTTGACAAATAAGGCATGCCTTTTTCCCTATTGTATTGTATCCTGATAAATTTATGTATGCTAGGAAATCACTTACGGTCTAAAAAATCATGGCTCTGAGTTGGAAATTATGCCCTATATATGCATCCTTCACATCGACACCTAAATTCAATAATATTTTAAGAGTGTCTATTAATGTAGCTAAATGCACATTAATTTTGTTTCCAAGTCGTTTTGGACATTTAATTAGAAATGACATGATAATATATTTTCGTTTCATGCATAACCAAGGTGGGAGATTGTAGATGCAGAGAAGTATTGACCATGTATTGTGACCACTACACAGACAAAATGGATTAAATCTGTCATAACTAAGTCCGAATCGAATATTTCTAATCTGTTAACCAAATTCTTCAAAATGATTGTTGATATTCCTATATTAAGGAGAATCAACCACGTGTGTAATCTCATTGTGTATTTTACGCTCAGCATGCCATCTCAACTATAACATCCAGATTTCCAGGTAGCATATTTTTATTATTTATTTTGAGTTAATAAGAGGGACTCGACGAGTTAACGCCTAGACTCGTCGAGTAGGATCGCGACTTGGTGACGTGTTTGTTGAATGGACTCGACGAGTCTACTCAACAAGTCTGTGTTGCCGATAGAAACCCTAAATCTTTGGGTATGTGCCCTATTTAAGGGTCCTTATGGCCTTCATTGGCGGCCACCTTCAACATTGAGAAAACCAGAGAACCAGAGAGCATAGTGAGTAAGAGAAAAAGCTATTTGCATCATTTCTAGTGTGAGTTTGCAAGAAAGAAGGAAGGAGGGCAAGCTATGCAGATTAAGGAGCTTAGATTTGCTACCATTTTATCAGAAGAGAGGCTACTAGAGGTATGGATCTATGCTCAATCTCATGTTTATGGCGATCTACTTGAATCTAGGGATTTATTATTCCTTCTTCAGCTTGGATTCGAAGCATTTGAGGTCCCAAGGTGGCATGCTTCCTAGATCTGGACCTTGAGAGGTCCAGAGAGTCCCAACCATCCTGCTTTATTCTGTTCCATTGTAGACATGAACCTAGGTTGCCAGTTTAGATGCTATTTCATCAAAAGGAGACCTATGAGTGTTGCATGACTGTAAAGAGTGGAACTTTACGTGATTATTGAGTATTGTATGGTCGGATGTATAGGTTAGAGAAACAGATCTGACCTCAAGAGATCATTTGACTGTTGCTATGGAGGAAACTTCCCGAGTCCATAAGAGAACTTGACGAGCCGAGTCGGACTTGCCTCGCGATTCATGACAAGTGGTAACACGTCGAGTGGAAGGTTCACTCAAAGAGTCGAGTGATGCCTTAGAAGGATTCGAAGGACATGCTTGGACTCACCGAGTCACCCATGTGCACTTGACGAGTCTGCTCAAAGTTTGACTGTTGACTAGAGTTGACTTCGGTTGACCTTGGGGTTTTGGTCAAGCTAATTCAAGAGAGGTCAGGGAGGGGTAGAATGGTCTTCTACCCATTATTACAGATGAGAACATGATAGGATTTTGATTAGAGATGTTATCTTGTTGATAGGAGGAGGCTAGGTCGGGACATTCGAGAACGAGAGTTTATCCGACTTCATACGAGGTGAGTCTTCTCACTATACATTATCTAGAGTGGTAGCTATGTGCATACTGGAGGGTCTTATGTGTTATGTGTATGTTTGAGATTATGTGCATTGTGCTATATGTATGTTATGTGTTATTTAGACCGGACAAGAGAGTCCAACGACTCATGAGGCTAGAGGGTCCTTAATCAGACTGGACCGGAGAGTCCAACCAGCTATGACCGGACCAGAGGGTGCAATGAGCTATGGGACTAGAGGGTCCCGCTGAGACACATCGACTGGATGGTCGTACGGTGATATAGCCTTGAGTGGCATATGTGTTGTATGTGGTATTTTGGGAACTCACTAAGCATTAATGCTTACCGTGTTGTGTGTTATGTGTTTCAGGTAGTAGTGAGGATCGCGGGAAGGCGCCAACATGATCTATACACACTGATGAAGATTTATGTATTTGATATTTTGGGATTTGTTTATTGAGATGATATTTGATACGCGGATTTTGGTATTATATAATGAATTATATCATGTTTTAAATGAAAAATTGTTTTGGAAATTTACGTCGTTACAAGTTGGTATCATAGCCTTGGTTTGAGGGATTCGGATGCACCTTCGGGCGTATCTGAACTCAAACTGAGGATTTGAGAAAAATATTCATAATTAAACATTTTTTCTAAAAGAGTAAAATATTTTGAGATGAGCGAAACGGGGCAGTGTGTACGATCAGCCAACGCCCGAACGGTGATTTCCCAAAATACCCTTACATTATGTGCTATGAGATATTATGTTATGTTGTGCATGATAGAGTAGGCTCGGTATTCATATTAGGACTAGAGTTCCCTGATTTGTGATGCCTTAGCCTAGGAGATTATTGCTACTATGAGATGCTTTGAGAGTAAGTACGTAGCAACGACAAGTTTATGAGAGGTCTACTGAGAGTAGCCTATGTATAGCGAGATTAGAGTACTTGTGATCTGGGATCCTAGGAGGAGGACATGGGGTGAATACTGATGCGGTGTGGAGGGTAGTATAGGGCACGTACTACTGAATACACTGGATCAATATGCAGTCCAAGTAAGAATCCATAGGGTTCTAAGGAGCAAGTATGGTTGAGTTACCGAGTGTGAGTATACTCGAGCGAGTCTCTGATATTATATATGTTTTATTTCAGAGACATCATAGTTGGGACACGCCACAGACCAGAGACCAGTGGCGTGAGTGACGAGGAGCTTTGTCAAATGATCCACGATGAGGTGGCTGCGACTATCTACGCAGAGATACCAGAGATGTTTGGGTCTATCAAGACCACCTTGATTGAGACGTTTGACAAGAGATACGCAGTGCTTACTGAGATTGCAACAGCTGCAGCTAGTGCAGCTGTGGCTGCTGCTAGACCTCAGGGGGTGACTCATTGTTGTTTTGGGATTTTAGCAACATGAAGCCACCGGAGTTTGATGGGACGCAGGATCCAATTGTTGCGATGATATTGATTTCTGATATCGAGGGATGCTTCTATGGTGGATTTCACTACTACGAAGATTTTGGCAGTGACTTGGGAGAGGTTCACCACCATGTTCAGGAATGAGTATGTTCCTCCGGTGGAGAGGGAACTGTTGGCAGAAGAGTTCTTGTCCCTCAAGCAGAGGATAGAGTCCGTGACAGTGATCACGTAGGTGTTTCACGAGAGGGCATTGTTTTTCCATGAGCACGTGTCGTTTGAGTAGGCACGGTTGAGCCGAGACTTGAGCATACTGAGGAGGGACATTCGTGAGTTCCTAGAGAACTCGTCATACCAGACATTTGCTGAGGTCCAGGAAAATGCCCAGAAGAGGGAGATTGAGCTAGAGACTCAGGTCATGGAGGAGGCCGAGTCTCAGAGGAAGGATAGGCGACCGGCACAGGCTCAGCCAGCAGCCAAGCGGGCAAAGCTCGCTAATTCGAGATCTGCAGGCCCGAAGGGTTGCACTTATGGGAGGTGCGGAAAGAGTCGTGAGGCGTTGTGCAGAGTTGGGGTGTGTTACAAGTGTAGAAAGGAGGGGCATTTTGTGAGGGAGTGCCCCAAGGGATTCTCGGTTTGCTTTCATTACAACCAGACCGGCCATCGAAAGGTCGAGTGTCCTCAGCTGCTGTAGGGATCGGCACAGGGATCTGCAACTGCTGCCAGAGCTATCGAGATCCGACCAGTAAAGGCCGAGGCACCGAAGGCTTGCGGGAGAGCCTTCCAGTTGACAGTAGAAGAGGTCCGCGCAGCACCCGATGTCGTGGCTGGTATGTATTCTTTCATTCTTTATTCTGAGTTTCAGATATTGTGCTTATATTATGATATGCGTAGGTACTTTTCTTGTGAGTTTCGTACCTGCTTTGGTGTTATTTAACTTGGGTGCGAGTCGATCTTTCATGTCTTTAGCATTTAGTCAGCACATCAGTATCCGTCGAGAGGCATTGAGTCGACCTCTTCGAGTTTCCATAGCCGAAGAGCGAGCGGTATATGCTACTGAGGTGATTCTAGGATGTGTAGTCGAGATCTTCGGCGTTGAGTTCCTGATAGATCTGGTCCCAATTATGATGGGGGATGTCTGCGTCATCGTGGGCATGTACTGGTTGATTAGATTCGGAGCGGTTATCGACTGCGAGCGACAGCTAGTGACCATACGAGACCATAGTAGGGGAGTACTTACGTTGTAAGGCGAGGTTACCTATTTTGGGTCATCGTTCAGTTTGGCTGCTAGAGCGAGACAGAGCCTACAGCAGGGCTGTAGTTGGTTTGTGGCCTATGTGATGGACACACGAGTGGCCGCAGAGACACCGAGTTCGGTTGGTGATGCAGCGATAGTGCGAGAGATCCCATACGTTTTCCCTGAGGAGTTTCCGGGTGTGCCTCCGGAGAGGCAGGTGGAATTTGGCGTCGATTTGGTTCTGGGAGTGTTGCCCATTGCCAAGGCACCCAATCGCCTTGCACTGCCAGAGATGCAAGAGTTACCCTTGCAGCTTCTGGAGCTGCTGGGAAAGGGGATTATTCGACTGAGTACCTCGCCGTGGGGAGCGCCGATCCTTTTGTCAAGAAAAAGAATGGTTCACACCAGATGTGCATTGATTACCAGGAGTTGAACAAGCTGACGGTCAAGAACCGTTACCCCTTACCGAGGATCGACGATCTGTTCGATCAGTTGCAGGGAGCGTCCTGGTTCTCCAACATTAACTTGAGGTCTTGATATCATCAGATGAGAGTGCGCAATGAGGATATCCCGAAGACGGCGTTTAGGACTCGTTATGGGCATTACGAGTTTGTGGTGATGCCTTTTGGGCTCACTAGTGAACTGACATTGTTCATGGATCTCATGAACAGAGTATGCAGGCCAATGTTAGATCGATCGATGATCGTGTTCATCGATGATATACTAGTGTACTCAAGATCCAAAGAGCAGCATGAGGAGAATTTGAGAGAGATTCTTGGAGTTTTGAGATCAGAGAGGCTGTACGCCAAATTCTCCAAGTGCGATTGCTGGTTACGAGAGGTCCAGCTCTTAGGGCATCTCATCAACCATAATGGGATATTGGTCGATCCGGCCAAGATTGAGGTTGTGATGAGTTGGGAGGTGCCGAGATCCCCCACCGAGATCAGGAGTTTTCTGGGGTTGGCTAGCTATTATCCGAGATTTATCAAGGATTTCTCCAAAATTGTCATTCTTCTCACCAGGTTAACCCATAATGGCATGACTTTTAGTTGGGGTCCTAAGCAGCAGGCCTCATTTGAGATGCTTCGCCAGAGATTATGCGAAGCCCCGGTGTTAGCCCTTCCTGAAGGGATGGAGGATTTTGTGGTGTATTGTGACGCATCGATACCGGGGTTGGGTGCGGTACTTATGCAGAGAGGGCATGTGATAGAAGATGCATCGAGGCAACTGAAGCCGCATGAGATGAGATATCCAACCTATGATATGGAGTTGGGGACAGTGGTGTTCACCCTCAAGATATAGTGTCATTATTTGAGTGTGGTTCCGTGTACCGTATACATGGACTACAAGAGTTTGAGGTACTTGATGGATCAACCCAACCTGAACATTCGCCAGAGGAGATGGTTGGATGTGGTAAAGGATTATGACTGCGAGATCCTATACCACTCGAGAAAGGCTAACATTGTAGCCGATGCCCTGAGCCGCAGGGCGGAGAGTGCCCCGATACGAGACATTTGTATGAGGATGACGGTGATGACTCCGATATTGGATACCATACAAGAGGCCCAGGAAGAGACTGTGAGACTGGAGAACCACAAGAGAGAGCGTGTAATTGTGCAGGTATCTGAGTTCTATGCTGATAGCCGAGGGCTTATGACCTTTCAGGGTCGGATTTGGGTGCTATTTACAGGCGGGGAACGTACCATACTGATAGAGGAGGTGCACAGATTTAGGTTCTCTATCCATCCTGTGGCCCTGTATGAAGAGGGATGTTGCATGGTTTGTTGAGAGGTACTTGACCTATCGCAGGGTTAAGGCCGAGCACCAGCCTTCGAATGGCAAGTTACATCCACTTGATGTTCCCTAGTGGAAGTGGGAACATATTTCTATGGATTTCATCACCAAATTGCCGAGGACCGCGAAGGGTGTCGATGCAATTTGGGTGATCGTTGACCGGCTCACAAAGAGCGCTCACTTCCTTGCTATCAGTGAGAGCTCTTCTGTGGAGAGGCTATGGAGATATACGTGAGGGAGGTGGTGTCGCGGCATGGGGTTCCAGTCTTGATTGTCTCAGATCGAGACGTATGTTTCACCTCCAGGATCTGGAAGAAGTTTCATGAGGAGTTGGGTATAAGGTTGCACTTCAGCACTGCTTACCACCCATAGACGGACGGACAGAGTGAGCGGATGATTCAGACGCTTGAGGACATGCTTCGAGCATGTGTATTGGACTTTGGAGGAAGTTGGGACACATACCTACCATTGGCTGAGTTTTTATACAACAACAGACACCATTCGAGCATTGGTATGCCTCCCTTTGAGCCTTTGTATGGGAGGAGGTGTCGGAGACCCATCGGTTGGAGAGAGGTAGGGCAGCGAGTGATGGGTAGCACTGAGATAGTGCTTCAGACGACTGAGTAGATACAGTAGGACAGGAAAATATTGCTGACAGCTCAGAGTTGCCAGAAGATTTATGCGGATAGGCGACGATCTGAGCATGAGTTTCAGGTTCGAGACTTCGTACTCCTGAAGGTATCTCCTTGGAAAGGAGTGATCCAATTCAGGAAGAGGGGCAAGTTGGGGCCCCGGTACATTGGTCCTTTCAAGATGACCGTGATGGTGAGGAGGGTAGCGTATCGTTTAGAGCTACCTGCAGTGTTGAGCCAGATACATGATACCTTCCATGTGTCTCAGCTGAGCAAGTGTATAGCTGATGAGACGATGGTGGTGCCGCTAGAGGATATACAGGTGGATGTGAGCAAGAATTATGTTGAGAGGCCAATCGTGATTGTGGATTGGAAGATCAAGGTTCTGAGGAACAAGGAGGTGCCCCTGGTACAGGTCCAGTGGCAACATCGGAGAGGGTCCAAGCTGACATGGGAGTCGGAGTTGGAGTTGCAGGAGCAGCATCCAAAGTTGTTTGTGGAGCGAGACTTCGAGGGCGAAGTCTGATTCTAGTGGGGGAGAATTGTGACATCCGGATTTCCAGGTAGCATATTTTAATTATTTATATTGAGTTAAGAAGAGGGACTCAACGAGTTAACGCATAAACTCGTCGAGTAGGATCGCGACTTGGTCACGTGTTTAATGAATGGACTCGACGAGTCGGAGAGTCCACTTGACGAGTCCGTGTTGTAGACAAAAACCCTAAATCTTTGGGCATGTGCCCTAATTAAGGGTCCTTATGGCCTTCATTGGTGGCCACCTTCACCCTTGAGAGAACCAGAGGACCAGAGAGCATAGTGTGTGAGAGAAAAAGCCATTTGCATCATTTCTAGTGTGATTTTGCAAGAAAGAAGGAAGGAGGGCAAGCTAGGCGGATTAAGGAGCTCAGATTTGCTACCATTTTATCAGAAGAGGCTACTAGAGGTATGGATCTATGCTCAATCTCGTGTTTATGGTGATCTACTTGAATCTAGTATTTTCTTATTCCTTCTTTAGCGTGGATTCGAAGCATTTGAGGTCCCAAGGTGGAATGCTTCTTAGATCTGGGCCTTGAGAGGTCCAAAGAGTCCCAACCTTCCTGCTTTATTCTGTTCCATTATAGATATGAACCTAGGTTGTTAGTTTAGAAGCTATTTCATCAAAAGGAGCCCTATGTGTGTTGCATGACTGTAAAGATTGGACCTTTACGTGATTATTGTGTATTGTAAGGTTGGATCTATAGGTCAGATAAATAGATATGATCTCAAGAGATCATTTGACTGTTGCTATGGAGGAAACTTGCCGAGTCCATTAGAGAACTCGACGATTCGAGTCGGAGTTGCCCCGCGATTCATGACAAGTGGTAACCAGTCAAGTGGAAGGTTCACTCGACAAGTCGAGTGATGCCTTAGAAGAATTCAAAGGACACACTTGGACTCACCGAGTCATCCATGTGCACTCAACGAGTCAGGTCAAAGTTTGACCGTTGACTAGAGTTGACTTCAGTTGACCTTGGGGTTTTGGGGAACTCACTAAGCATTTATGCTTACCGTGTTGCGTGTTATGTGTTTTAGGTACCAGTGGGATCGCGGGAAGGCGCCATCATGATCTATACACACTGATGAAGATTTATGTACTTGAGATTTTGGGATTTTTTTGTTGAGATGATACTTGATACGTGGATTTTGATATTATATTACGAATTATTGTTGGGTTTTGAGCATTCTAACACTCCTATGGTGTACATGCAACCCTAGATACCTTGGATCTATGTTTGACTAAGATACATGCAAAATGATTTTCCAAGGTTTATAATCTTATCTAGCATACATGGGGATCTTTTATTCTAATATTTAGTAAGAATTACATACCTCTTTGTAGGTTGGATTCCTTTGAAACCTTGTGAGCTAGCACCTCAAGTGTGATGCCTCAAAGGCTTCACACAACACCAATTACACTTGGAATAAACTCTAAGAGAATAAGAACACTTGGATTTTCGTCTAGCCCTCTTCGATTCACTCTAGTGGCCGAAAATGGTGAATAATAGCTTCTTTATATAGTATGTTACAATTAGGGTTACACCATGTAAACCCTAATTCTCAGGACCTTTCATTTCCATCACCAATGGGTTATGTAACTCCCATGGAGCATCTTATGGGTTTAACCCAACTTGATAATCCATGGAGCCTTGGCCCACTATATAAGTTATGGATGATTGACACAATCAACCCATATATTTAATTAGTCTTCTTTTGATCACATAATTAATTCCAAATTAATTATTGATCAATACTAACTTAATATTATTATTCTTATTATTAATATATTAGAACTTATAATATATTAATAAACCATAAGCGTCTTATTTCTCTCATTTAGTCTATCCAAGTGCATGATGCCATGCAACCCAAATGGACCATGCCGGGTCCGATCAAGTACATACCAAATATAGTTATGGACTTAGACACTATATCCAACAGTCTCCCACTTGGATAAGTCTAATAACAATAGTTGCAAGTATGACTTTAGGAACCGATCATCAATCGTATCTCTTTCAAGGTCTCTCAGAACTGAGAAGATGATGGAGTGCCATTTTAGATAAGTGATCATATAATCCACTGTTCTAGATATCAGCCGGACAAACACATGGAACAATGTCTTTCTATTGTCTAGCAGTTGTTTCCCGATTCCTGATTTGTTTGACATAG
Organism: Lactuca sativa; assembly: GCF_002870075.4. NCBI lineage: Eukaryota > Viridiplantae > Streptophyta > Magnoliopsida > Asterales > Asteraceae > Lactuca > Lactuca sativa. The sequence continues at coordinate 128,759,069 of NC_056623.2, read as the reverse complement.
AACTTAATTGAAAACATCAGTTTAGTTCTGACCGGGCCCGATACATAGGTCAAAACAAAATCATCGAGGGGCCCAGATATCGCTTCTAATCCAAGAAGGAACAGATAAACTTTGACTCATACATTTGCTCTACTACTTGTTGAATTCCACACAAAGGTACGCTTTATAACATCGAGTTACCAATGCGTTTTCGTACAATCAATGCATAACCAACTCATACGTAACAAATCATATGTCTAGGTTTGAAGACTTATATGATATTACCATCTCACGATCACTCGAGATAAATTCCATGAAGTGCTACCAGTGAGCGTGGGTTGAATCCAATACTCATAACTTATGAGCACTCATGAGTGTTGTAGCCCCCTTTGTCCAACATCTTGGACCTCTACATACCAACCCATCACAGTCATGATTCATATGTACTTCCAACATATCATTGACTGTGGAGAATTTGAATAATATGATATATACAATAACATAATTATTCTGGAAGTCAAAACATGCAAAAAGAATTACTAGTAAATGATTAATAAGAGATAGCAACACTTTACTCATAAATAACAACTTTCATTTATCATCAAATGTCAATTACATTTTCCATATTTCAAAATTATCTAGCTTCTAAAAACTAATATCATCTCTTAGCCCTATGCACATAGTATGCTGAAGACGGTTTCTCATCTGATGATACCCTATTTGTGATGAGGATTCCTTCTTCAATTCGATGTCTGATGAAATGATATTTTCTGTCGATGTGCCTGGATCTCCCGTGATCCCTTGGTTCCTTTTGCTAAGGCAACTGCACTTTCACTATCACAGAAAATTTCCATGCGCTCCTTAATAGCTGGTACAACTCCAAGGTCTTCGATGATGTTTCTTAGCCATATACCCTCCTTTGCTGCTTCACTTGCTGCTATATACTCTGATTCACAAGTGGAATCAGCCACTGTATCTTGCTTGGAACTTTTCCAAGTAATTTCCCCTCAATTTAGGGAAAAGACCCAACCCGAATGAGAGCGGAAATTATCCCTATCAATCAGAAAGCTAGCATCACTATACCCTGCTACTTTCAAGTCATCACTCCCACCAAGGGTAAGGACCCAATCCTTAGTCTTTCGCAGGTACTTGTGAATATTCTTTACTGCAGTCTAGTGAGCTTTGCCAGGATTACTCTGATATCTACTAACCATGCTTAAAGCAAAAGCAACATCAGGACGAGTACAAGTTATAACATACATGATCGAGCCTACAACGGAAGCATAAGGAACTCGACTCATGTAACCGCCCAGATTCCCAAGTATTAGTTATTGTTATAATTTTTGGTGATTTGTGAGGAGACTCGGCGAGTTGGAGCTCAGACTCGCCGAGTATGATCGCGATTTGGGCGCGGGTTCGCGTCCGGACTCGACGAGTCCACGCTATTTAATGAAACCCTAATTTCCTGGCTCTAAGCCCTATTTAAAGGACCTTATATCCCTTCATTGCGGCTACCTTCGACCTTGAGAGGACCAGATTATCTGAGAGTCCTTGTGAGTGCGAAAAGAGGCCATTGTCCACCATCCTTGTGTGTGTTCGCAAGAAGGGAAGAGGAAGGCCAAGCTAGGAGAGTTGGGGAGCTTGGATCTACTTTCATTTCGGCAGAGGAAGCTATTTGAGGTAATATTCAGAGCTTATTCTCGTGTTTTTATTGATATAGTCAAATCTAGGGTTTCTTCATGCCTTGTTTACCTTGTAATTGGAGTGTGAGAGGTCCCATGGGGAATTGGTACCTAGATCTGGACCTTAGTAGGTCCAGAGAGTCCCAAATGCTCTGGTTTATGCCTTTCCTTTTGAGTTGTGGACTTAGGTTACCAGTTTAGATGTCATTTGACCAAAAGAAGCCTTGTAGGCGTCGCATGGTAGCCAAGATTGTAACTTTACGTGATAAAGTGCTTGCAAGGACTGGATCTATGAGTTACAGGAATGGATCTGACCTCAGGAGTGAGTTTGAGTTCATGCATGGCTTAGACTCGCCGAGTCCGAAGAACAGACTCGGCGAGTAGCATGAAGATTGTCCATAACCACTCAGAGAGTGGTCTTACCGAGTTAAGGGTTGACTTAGTGAGTCAGGGAGAGTCAGAGAGGGTTGACAGGTGGACCGAGTCAAGCTGGAACTCGCCGAGTTTTTCTTGAGACTCGACGAGTTGAGTCGTGGTGGCCCCGCGATTCATGCCAGGTGGAACTCATCGAGTCAGGGAAGTACTCGACGTGTCAGAAGAGAATCCTAGGGAGTCAGTGAACACGTATAGACTCGCCGAGTCGCTCTAGTGCACTCACCGAGTCCGGTCAAAGTTGACCATTGACCGTTGACCATAGTTGACCAGTGTTGACTTGATAGGCGTAGTCAACCTTAGTCGTGAAAGTGTTAATTAGAGATATATTGTGTTATAGGAGGCTTATAGCTCGGAGGATCGAGCACGAGTGATTTCCGGGATTTGCGAGTTATCGAGATATGCGAGGTGAGTCTTCTCACTCTACGTTACCTTGAGTGGTAGTATTGTTTGACCGAAAGGTCGTATGTGCTTGCATTGAGTATTATGTTTTCCTATTGTATGTGACATGCTATGCATTATGTCTTTGTGATTTATGCTATGCGGAGTTTATAGACCGGACCGGAGGGTCCAACGATTCAGACTGGACCGGAGGGTCCAACGATCCAGACCGGGCCAAAGGGCCCAACGAGCTATGACCGCACCAGAGGATCCAACGAGCTACGGGACTGGAGGGTCCCGCTGAGACACACCGACCGGAGGGTCGTATTGTAGCCTCGAGTGGCGTATGTGTTGTATGCAGTATTTTGGGGAACTCACTAAGCTTCGTGCTTACAGTGTTTTGTGTTATGTGTTTCAGGTTTCTCTCAGGATCACGGGACGGCACCGGCTCGATTGTACACACCAGAGAAAGAGTCATGTTTTGAGGACCCTGGTTTATTATGCAAGTGAAAATGGAGTTATGTTTTGTAATTCGATTATGAATGAGATTTCAAGTAAAGTGTTTTTATGAATTAAACGATTATTTTTAAATGAAAATTTGTTTTGAAATTTTGGGCGTTGCAACTCATCTCAGTTATCTCTTCATTTGTACTCGGGCTCTGAGTTTTACTCAGTTTGGCATTACACTGAGTAGCTAAATCTCTTTTCTTAGAATTTTCCATACTGAACCTCTTCAATACTTTGTCTAAGTAGGTACTCTAACTAAGACCAATTAGTCTTTAACTCTTGCTTCTCAAAATCTTTATCCCAAGAATATAGGCAGCTTCTCCTAGGTCTTTCATAGCGAGACACTTCCAAGCCCGGATTTCACTTCCTACATGGTTGGTATGTCATTTCCTATGTGCAGTATGTCATCCACATACAGTACCAAAAAGATAACTACACTCCCACTAGCCTTGACATATATACAAGATTCATCTTCACATCTCGAAAAGCCAAACTCTTTGACTTTCTCATCAAAGAAAAGATTCCATCTGTGAGGTGCTTGTTTCAATCCATATATGGATTTTCAAGCTTACACACCCTATTAGGGTATTCTATACTTACAAAACCCTCTGGCTGAACCATGCAAACATCCTCATCCAACTTTCCATTAAGGAAAGCGGTTTTGACATCCATTTTCCATATTTCATAGTCATGAAATGTAGCAAAGGCTAACAGAATCCTAATAGACTTAATCTTTGCCACTGGTGCAAAGTTCTCATCATAATCAACTCCCAGAGTTTGAGAATAACCCTTTGCAACCAGTCATGCCTTATAAGTCTCTACATTACCATCCATGTCGGTCTTCTTCTTGTAGATCCATTTGTACCCTACTGTCTTACGACTTGGTACATTGTCAACCAAGTTTCAAACTTGATTGTCATACATAGATTGTATCTCGCTATCCGTAGCCTCTTTCCATTTAGAAGACTCATGGCCTGCCATGGGTTCCGTGTAGCTGTTAGGCTCTTCCAGATTTATCAGTGTATTATAAATGATAAGGGTATCACCTTCTGTAGTAATATGGAAAACATAATAATGTTCAGGTGCATTCCTAACTCTGGTGGAACGCCTCATATGTATGGATTGTTCAGTCGGCTCAACAGGAGTTTCCTCCTCAGGTTGAGGGCTAGGGTTTGAGGTTCCTTCACCGATTGACTCTTGAATTTCGTCAAGGTCAACTTTCCTCCCACTGTCTCCTTGGCTTATGAGTTCTCTCTCTCTCTCGAAAGACTCCTCTTCTTGCTACAAAGACCGCATTGTCACTGGGTCTGTAGAAGATATAACCAAAAGATTTATGTGGGTAGCCGATGAATATACAACTCTCGCTTCGAGGTTCGAGCTTGTCATGAGTCTCGCGTCTCATGAAAGCCTCACAAACCCAAACCTTGATGTGGTCTAGATTTCGAACTTTTCCAATCCACATCTCGTGAGGTGTTTTGGCAACCTTCTTTGTAGGCACTAGATTAAGGATATGGGCGGCAGTTTCTAAGGCATACCCCCTTAATGAGATTGGTAGCGAAACTCGACTCGTCATTGAACGAACCATATCCAACAAGGTTCAATTGCGCCTCTCAGCTACACCAATCAACTGGGGTGTTCTGGGAGGTGTCAATTGTGAAACTATCCAACATTCCTTAAAAGAGTCAAGGAACTCCATACTAAGATACTCACCATGTAGCATCCCTAAATTCAGGCAAAGCTACTTAACCCTTCTATTTTGATAAGTTATCAAGATTGGTCCATTGAAAGATTTTATGGAAAATGAGAACGTTGGGCGTACTGGGGAGTACGTTGCGCGTACTCAGGCACTTATTTTGGACACGGACTCACCTGGATACGCTAGGCGTAATGTGTCCAGATGCAAACCCTAATTTACGACTTGTACACTATATAATGGATGCTAAGGCTCATTGCTCAGCCTCCATATCAGTGAGTGAAACCCTAAGAGAGAGTCTTCTGTTGGGTTTTGAGCATTCTAACACTCCTAAGTGTACATGCAACCCTAAATACCTTGGATCTATGTTTTCTCTATTATACATGCAATTATGAACATCCAAGGTATTATCCTAATCTAGCATACAAAACAATGAATATAACAAGATAGAATACATACCTCTTTGATGTAGAATGTCTTCATGAAGCTTGAGTGCCTAGTTCCTCAAGTGTGACACCTCAAATGGTTCACACAACACTAAATACACTTGGAATAACTTGAGAGAATTCTACACTTCATGAAAATCGGCTAGCCCTTCTATTACACACACTAGTGCCGATTTTGGTGAATAATATGATGCTTATATAGTGTGTTACAATTAGGGTTACACCATGTAAACCCTAATTGTCATGACCTTTCATTTCCATCACCCATGGGTTATGTAACCTCGATGGAGCATCCTATGGGTTTAACCCAACTTGATTATCCATGGAGCTTTGGCCCACAATATAAGATATGGATGATTTGCACAATCAACCCATATATTTAATTAGTCTTCTTTTGATTACATAATTAATTCTAAATTAATTCTTGATCAATACTAATTCAATATTATTATTCTTATTATTAATATACTAGAACTTATAATATATTAATAACCATAAGTGTCTTATATCTCTCATTTAGTCTATCCAAGTGCATGATGCCATGCAACCCAAATGGACCATGTCGGGTCGGGTCAAGCCTTACCAATTATAGTTCTGGACTTAGACATTAATCCAACAGTCTCCCACTTGGATAAGTCTATAACTATTATTGCGTAGGACTTCAGGAACCGAATGAGAATCGTAGCTCTCAAAAGCTTCTGTCGAACTCTGTCCTTGTAGATGAGCTCTGACCTTTGTCAGTGACTTGTCCATTAGATAAGGGATCATATATTCCTCCATTCTAGATATTGTATGGACTGAGACATGGATTATAATCATTCTCTCTGTCCATTTTTTTTCCCGATTTCCGATTTATGACGACTGACTAATTGAACAAATCAAATCAGTCCTGGCCCGGCCGAGCACTTCCATTTTTCATCATCAAATCATCGAGGGGCCCACAGATATCGCTTTTATCCCCAAGGTAAAAGGAATGGATAAACTTCGACTCATATGGCTTGTTCTACTACTTGTTGAATCTTACACAAAGACATGTTTTATAACACCGAGTTAACGAATGCATTTTCGTGCAATCAATGTACAACCAACTCATAGTAACAACTCATATCTCTAGGTCTGAAGAATATAAGATATTATTGTCTCATGATCACTCGTGATAAAATCTATGAAGTGATTCGAATGAATGTTGGTTGAATCCAATACTCATAACTTATGAGCACTCATGAGTGTTGTAGCCCTTTGTCCAACATCTTAGACCTCTACATGCCAACGCATGACAGTCTTGATTCATATCTACTTCCAACATATGACCGACTGTGGATGGTTTGAATAACTTAGTAATTCTGGAAGAATAACCTAGTTATTATGGAAGTCATAACATGCAAAGTGAAACACAAGAATAATTGAATCTAATATGGTATAAAAACCTATGAGTATAAATAAAACACCTTTTATTTATCACCAGATGATTACACATTATTCATTGTATACTGTTTCAGCTGTCAACTTTATCCTTGAATTTAAAACAATACTTGTCCCATGCTCCAAGCATGTACACTATGTTTTCTAAACACTAGTCATGCCATACACCAAGTATGCATACTATGTTTGTCTATGATCTTCACTTCGTGAATTAGATCAAATGAATGTAACTCCAATGATCTTCTTTCACAGTCCCAATTCCTTACTGCAAATGCAAGCATTCCAAATTCATGCCATTTACTGAAATCTGTTAGATTCTAAACTTATATGCATTGATCCTCTTATAATGATTATGTACAAAGTCAGAAAAGACTTGACAACAACCATTACAGAGCATTCCAAAGGAGATCAGCTCCTTGGAAACATCCTTCTTGCATTAAGTTTCCTAATCTTCCACAGATTGGATAATTTCTAACTTTGAAACATTTCCATATTCCATTTTTACTATCACTTCTGAACAAGAGTTGCGTCCTTACAGATTCTTTCAATATGGTCCTTCCAGAATTATGACTATACTTCCAACTGTCCTTGAGCAACCAATCTTTGGTAAACCTTAGATTGTCCTCGACAATTGTTTAATCCTTTTATTCATATCCAATTCTAGATCTTTTCCCTTCTTAATGCCCCAGGCATTTGGAAATTTTTTAGAAAGGATGAATATAGCACATGCAATCGGTCCTATATCCGAAGCATATGGGAGACGATTCATGATGTCTCACATAAAGACTAAACCAGTCTTTTGCTATAACATTTCCATTTCTATTTTCCAATTTCTCATAATTCAGATTATGAAAAGGGATGCCGTAATCATAATCGAATTTTAGAACGCAAATAATGGACCCATATACAGAATTTCCTTATGTTGAGCCATTCCAACATGAAATTCATATATATACCCTTGACTAAATACGATTAAAACCTAAATCTAATCTTTTAGATTTGAGATGAAGTATAATTTCCTCTCCCATAATTATAGCAAAACAACTCTTTCCCAATTGAAACTTTTTGGTTTCTATAATTAACATTGCTAACTTGCAATACTTATTATAATTATCATGCTCCCACTAACATAATGATTATTAGCATAACACTTATACGCCCATTAGCTTTGACATGTACTCAGAAATCAGCTGGACTTCTAGAAATCAATACTTCATTGACTTTCTTACTAAAGTTCAGATTCCTGATACTAGATTGCTTTGATAAAACTTTATCATAATCATACACCTTATCATAGATAGCTCACAACTGTGTCTCAACAATTTCAAGAACTATGAAAAGTGATTCCGTAATCATAGTCTTGATTGTTTAGACCTTTTCCCCTTCTCACAAGTCCATGTTAGTGTGCCGGTAAACCACACATGCTCCACTGACGACTTTGAGAATGCAAATATCACAATTGCTATCTAGCTAAAATCTACTTAGTGAAAGTGTTTCCTCACCATCATTTTCATGAATCGGAGAGAAACCTTATGACACTTAGATTTAATGGTGTATGTGTTCTTATCCATGTGAATTGTCAAACCATAGTCACAAGACAAGGATAATGACAAATCCAAACTCATATGGACTGAATTCAATCTTAATTTCTTGCCACTTGGCAGCTCAAGGGCCTGCCATTGCTTCCAAGTTGTTGTGCAACCAATTGAGAACTCTAAGAACTCATATTCAAACCAACTTTAATTGGAATGGGCATAGAATATGTCAACACGATAGGTTATGAACCTCAAGTCGTGTGCTAGTGAAGAACTTCAGGTTTTATTCTTGATTAGTTCTTGAGACTTTCAAGTACCTTTAGGACTTCCACTGTCCTCTTTATGCTGGAAATCTCCCAAAATGCATTCAATGCAGTTTTCACCACCATGGACCTTGTAAGGAGATGCAGTGCTCACACTGCAACAGAAAGGGTCACACCAAGCGTTACTGCAAGAGCCTAGCAAGGGTGAACAACCAAGTTCCAAGTGCCAGTGTAAACCAAGCTTGCTACGGTTATCGCAAGGTAGGTCACTACAGAAACAACTGCCCAGAGGCAGCAGATGCTGGCACAGATGGCAGTATGCTACCGACCACCGCCGGAGGAGAGTCTACTCCGGACCCACGTTAATGTAATTTAGGCGTTTCGTTGTAACAGACTTATGAACCATCCCAAAACTAGTGCAACCAGAGTCTTATCTTTTGCGGGATCCCGTCCGTTTAGGGATGCTCGTGCTGCGTGTACCAGACTTTTGTAGTATACCTTGTTCGCAGCAATAGTCTTGTAGTAAATCTAAAAGTATAGTAACTCTGTTAATGGTTGTACTGTTGTGTTTTTTCTGTAACGCCTTATGTTCAAATCTAATGTTTTCAGTTTCCATATGATTCCGACTTTATCATGTGACTCGAGTAAATTCGATCCTCACAATACCAGCTTCATAAGTACATCTCTTTCTCAGTAAACGTCTTTTAGCGAAGCCGTCATATCAGAACACCGAAGTACTCATACGAGGAGTACCTCATAGTTCTTTTCCTTTCCGAAGGAATCCCCATAGTATCACTCGTGCAGTTCATCCAGTTCAATTCAAGGATTCATACAGTTGATCTATCACTGAAGAATGTATACATGAGAGTGATATGTAATCAATGTTCTACAGGTTTAGAATTGATGATTCCACTTTAACTTCTTTTCCCTCGATGGGATGTGAGCTTAAGGAAGAATCAGTTATTCGACTACCTTTTCAATCTTAAATATATACTACTCGTACACACAAGATTGTGATCGTTGAACCTTGTATGAATTTTAATATGAGCTTTAGGACGGAGACTGTCCAAGAGTACGAGAAATTCCATTGGCATAGGAACAAACATAGAACCCAATATGACTCTTATAACCAGATCGCCTTACCGTCTAAACACCTACTGAAGATACAAGAACAACCCAGACAACACAGTGAACTACTCAAAAATAGAATTAGAAGACCAGGCTTCTCACCCTTGAGAGCTCCGGTCTTATTCTTACCAGAAGTCAACGGTGTGCATCACATGTACCTCGACGACTAGAGACTTCATTAAGATTTCCTTTAGAAATCGTTGTCTCTGCCTCGCATAGACGAGTTGATTGAGAAAACATAGGGAAAGAGTTACTTTCAGAAACGGACCTGAGATCTGAATATTACCAGTTCGAATGTTAGGGAAGGATGTCCTAAAGACTACCCTCCGAACTCAATGCGGACACTTCGAGTCCGTAGTGATACCCCTCTGATAGGACCAATACGCCCATAGTATTCATGAGCTAAATGAGTGGAGTACGCCTTTCTTACTAGGATCGGTTCGTCATTTCTCCATATAATGACTTACTTATCTACCCTCGTAGTAAGGAAGAACCCATAGAAACATTACCCTCGGAGATACTTTTCGCAAAATTCTCTGAACATGAGTTTTGGAATTAAGAGTCAAATTTCCTAAGACACACTATTAGTATTGTGGAAATTCTTGACTAGTCTGGCAAGTTATCCAAAACCGTTGGTAATTTGTCGGCACCGTAGTCACCGACGGAAAATTCGCCAAATTCTAGGTCTTACAGACCTACTATCATAGTCCATTCAGGACTCCTCGCAAATTTAAGAAACCCTTTCAACTTTAACCCAACAAGGGGTGGCCCTTGACTGAGAAGTTAAGAGAGAGAAAGAACCTTTGGAATTCCAAGTGAGAGACCAAATTCTTTAATAAACCTCACTCTAGGAATGGCTTAATACGCTACGTAAAGCGTGGAAAGCTAAATCCAATATACTTAGGACCTCCGAGATTCTTACCAGAATCGGTCCTGCAAGACCTACTCCGCAAACCCACCCAAACGCTTCTTACCCTTCGCGTCTCAATTTTTAAGTCGTACCTATTAGGACTTTCGTAAGCCCTCTCGACGAGATCGAGATTTACGAGATCCTTGCCTTCATATTAGAACCGTAGTGACCATCAAACGAGTGGTCAAGAGGACGAAGCAACGTCGTCGCCCGTTAGTGAAGGTTCGTTGGGATACCAACCGAGAACCCGATTTCACTTGGGAGGGCGAGAACCAATCGATTAGGAAGTTTCCACCTAACGACTCGATCACTTATACCTACTTCTTTGCCTAAATTCTAATTTCGGGACGAAATTCCCTTTAACCGGGGGATGATGTGACAACCCGAAATTTCCATTCTGAACAAACCATATCAAGCCAATAGAAGTTAGAACAGTTACACGGAAATTCCAGACTTTGGGTATAAGTTTGAGTATTTCAGGTTTAACACTTAAGGAGATATCAGGAGTATGGATGCACTAGGGTTATGTGCAACACTGTTATTCCAATACTCTATGATATTAGTGTTCATTCCGGGAATAAAATATTTTTTGCCAAAAATCTCAGGACCATATATAGAAAACCGAACCATATTTATTCATTAGTTACATTTCGAACTAGAGAAAAGCCATTTTCTCTCTCATGGATCTTCGGGATTTTATCCCAAATCGTGAGTACTTCAATCTAGTTGTATTATATAGCTTAGATTGTGCTTAATTACATCAAAATCATGACAGAACAACAAGATCTGTGATTTTACCGCCCAAGAACATCTTAGGGAGTAAACTCCTTTTTAGGGCCAAATTTGTGCCCAATGTCCCTTAAAGCCTTGGAACTCACCATAGGGACTACCATTACATGTTTAGACCACCAAAACAATTAAAAATCAAGGGTGAAAGTGAGTTCACGGCGAAGGAAGTTCTTGGGCCGTGAACTCCATGTTTAGGTGCCAAAATGCCTTAAAACCCCCCTTAAGCCAAGAGACTAAATTGGACTTGTACACTAATGATTTTAGGGAGAGAAAGCAACCTCAAAACACCAAGGAAATGGTGTTCACGGCCAAGGGACAAACATAGCACCTTACCTTGATGTGTCTAGGACCCAAAACAATAAAAGTATCAACACCCATGAGTGTTTTACGGCTGCAAACACATGACCAAATAGTCCATGGGCCGTGAACTCAAGTTAGGGGTGTTTTGATGCCACAAACACTTCCAATGGATTAGGCTTGATATTAGAATGCTTCCTTATGACCTTTAGGACCCTCATAAACATAAATGGCCATGAGTTTACGGTAGTAAACTCATTTAGGCCGTGAACTCCTTAGAACTTCAAAGAAAGTGGGTTTTCTTCATCATAAATTAGAGCTAATATCCCTAAATCATTCCCTAGCCTTCAAACTTGCATTCCCACATGAGTAGCCATGAGTTTAAGGCCGTAAAATCCCTTGGGCCATGAACTCATGGTAGTAAACTCATGTGAGTGCCGTTATACCTTCCTATGTTGAATCACATGTGATTCCAACACTTGGTCAAGGTGTTACCTAGTCTCGGAAGGTGTTTCCTTTCCTATAGATGTTATAAACACTATATTCATGTCAATATGTATCCTTATATGTCATTTAGGACTTATTGTGTCTCGGGACTTCATTCGTAGAACTTCTCATCCATACACGCGTACCCGATAGAACCACTCGCAACAGGTGAATTCATACCCCTAAATCAATGTTTTAAATGATTTTAAATGCTTTAATGGGGGGGGGATACAAGTAGAAAATAGTATGTTATTAAATCACTCTTATGTATTTTATAACTGTGTTTTCATCTAGTAGATTTCACATACTTCAAAATGTGATACATGAAATGGTTTTCTATCTTAAAATACCTTGATAACAAAAGTATTAGTTTCGAAATGTTTATTAAAATGACATCAAGTCATTCTTATTCCTTGTTTAAAACTCTTAGATATCTTCCAAAACCATTACTTTTACCTTCTTGAACAAAACTATACTTATACATTTATGTTCATATAAATGTTTTTGAGATTATAGTTTTCATCCTTCATTTAGTTTCCCACACTCTTCTGTAGCAAGGGTGTGTAAACCTACTTGAACAACGAATTACCTTTAAGTTAATTATCATAGGGATAGTTAGAAGAAACAAAACATTATTCCTATTACAAGGAATCACACAAGAGTCAGTTCATTCATGAGTCTATACCTATACATTACCTGATAGATGAGTACATTTACATATGATTACATGATACATGAGTACCTTTACGTAGATACATTTACCTGTGTATATATACATGAATACTTGTATCTCGAATTGCGAGGATGATTTATTAGTACCTTCTATGTAAATTTTCCTGCCTATCCCTAGTACCTCGGGATATCTAGACGGGACTAACCATTCCGGAACCCACCTGTTAGCACCAGTGGGTGATGAACATCTATGGATGCCTACGGTTATTACTTATATTAGGAGTCAATTACGGGACTAACCCTTCCTCCGCCCTGCTGCTGCTACAGAGGACAATTCGACAATCTTCGGATGTTCATTAGGTTATATATTTCATGTTAGCCCTAGTACCTCGGGATAACATTTACATATGACGTGTTAGCCCTAGTACCACGGAATAACTCTTACTTTAGTATATTTTCCTATTTACTTTATTTTGTGATAGGTTATACATTTCTCTTTACGCGATGGTGTGTTAGCCCTAGTACCTCGGGATAACACTTACATTAGTACTTTTTCCTATTTACTTTATTTTGTGATAGGATATACATTTCGCTTTACGCGATGGCGTGCTAGCCCTAGTACCTCGGGATAACACTTACATTTGTACTTTGTCCTATTTACTTTATTTTGTGATATACTCACATAAACGAAGAGGTAGACTAAGTACTTTTAGTACTAGTCAATAGAAAGGAAAAACCATCATTTTAACTTACAGAACATTTAGGTCTTGGTAGAAGACTATCATATCTTTTTCCTATTTTACTTTATTTTGTGACACATTCACATAAACAAAGATTTAGACTAAGTACTTTTAGTACTAGTCAATAGAAAGGAAAAACCATCATTTTAACTTACAAAACATTCAGGTCTTGGTAGAAGACTAGCATATCACTTCTTATTTTACTTTATTTTGTGATACATTCACATAAACGATGAGTTAGACTAATTACTGTTTGTAATAGTCAAAAAGGAGGAAAAACTATCATTTTTACTTACAAAAACATTCGGGTCTTGGTAGAAGACTACATTTCATACTTATATGAACTATTCCATTTAAAGATTTATACGACATTCATAACAGCATTCCAAAACAGGACAATAACACTTAAATACTTACGAGTTCACCAGCTTTAGGTTGATACTCGCTTTCAACATAACTTGTATTCTCATGTCACCAGTTAGACAGGTACGCTGTCCAGGCCTTAAGAAGACAGAGCACAGATAAGACTCGTCTTATTTTGATTATTCATTTTTATTGTTGTACATTATGAAAGAACACACATGTATTAAAACTTTACTTTTAATGCAATGGATGATCTTGTTGCTTGTTTACTACTTTACACTGTTATGATACTTCACATTGCATCCTCCGCCCCGGAACGTTTTCGCTGTTCTTGGTTTTGGGGTGTGACAACTAGGAACTAGTCTTAATTTTCCAAAGATGAAAAATTCTCATTCATCATGATACACAACTAGCATGATTCCAAGTTCTGGTCCAATTGAAACTTGGGTGACGAGAATCTTTCCTTATTTGGTAAATTTAGACATTACCACAAATGAAAGAATCTATTTCATATTTCCACTCTTGCTATTAATGGAATCATATAAGCAACAATTTTTCTTCAAATGCCATTGTAAGGATATTTTAAAATAAATAAAATCATCATTTTTCCTTTTATTTTAAAAACTTTGCGGAAAAACCATCCTTACAATCCATATGAAAACTTGTTGTTATCTATTCCTAAGCAATAGCTCATATCTCCTAAGAAGTAGCTCAAGAATCCGATCTTCAAACTATGCGATAGAAATCCATCTACGCGATCAGATTCAACATATTCTTTCTTTAAGTTTCTTTACTTTTCTTTGATTCTTAAAACATCAACATGTGACCCAGTCACATCATATATCAAGAATCTCATAATAGAAACTTAGCAGAGTTAGATAGTGCACTTTACCTGAAGTAGAGTCAAACTTATTGACTTTAACACCCTTAGGTAAATTGGCAGCTTTGCAACCAATGCCCCATCCTTTGGAAATATAAACATATGGACCCTTTGGTAATGGTACACGGGACAATCACAGACTTAGCTTTTCTCTTTACCATTTGGTCAACCCAGTTGACTATGGCTGATCCTTTTCCACTGGGAAGAGAGAGCTTTACTGGATATCCAATGTCATTATTGTTAATGTCCATAAAGTTTTAGGAAGCTGATCTTAGCAAATAGATAATATCATTAAGGGTCTTGTCATAGTCTGGTTCATAGGAGTCCCAAAGGAGCTCACTATGTGACTTAGAAAGTGATTGAACCTCCAACTTTCTCAAGACTTTGACACCCAACTCTCCCAGCTTGTCAATATGTGACTACATATCCAAGATGTGATCACACCCAGACCTTGCCTTGCCAATAGGGCTTGAGTGACCTTGAACTTGTGGGTTAGGGAGAATAATTGGAGGAGGTGAAAGAAGTATGATTTCCATGAGACATCATCTTAATTTAGGAAAGCTTGTTTCAAGAGATTTGGGAAGATCATAAATATCTAAACCAGACATCTTTTGGGAGATATTCAAGATAGTTGATCTAAAGTCCTTAATATAACACCCAATATGAAATATTAAGGCTAGGACCCAACAAACTATTTTATAACTTAGAAGAGGGATGTCCTAATCCAAGCTATAAAATATTTGAAGGTAGGTGAACGACGATTCACCAATCTCCACCAAGATAAACGAAATGTATTATCAGGTGTTAATTGGATTTGAAACTCCTAGATCTTTGGGATTCATTGAACTATTCAATGGAATGTTTCAATCTCGAATGTGCCCTTCAGGTTTTGTGACTGTGATGTTGAGGATCACAAAACAAGGTGCGAGGTAACCATGCAAATTACTTGGTACCCTTAAGTGTTTACCCCTCAATCGATATGCCAGCTAACCACACACACTCCATCGATACTATGATAAACATTAAGTTACCCTTTGCCTACCTTGTTAAATACGAGTTAGTGTGCCAGTTAACCACACACGCTCCACTAACCGACTTAAACAAAGTGCAAAGTGTAATTTCATGGATTAGCACCTTATTCACATTTTCCTAAGTAACTAACATTAGGTATTAGTAAAAGGTTTAGTTACTTAGTATTTATCATTAATACTTTTAATGAAGGGAGAATTATAGTCCTTGTCCTACCCGTTCGGCTAACGACCCACCACCAGTCAAGGAAGCGATGGGTGAGAGTGGACACCCATTAAACTGCCATTTTATAGATAGTAACCTTATACCCCCCCTTATAGACCGGCTTCGTGAATGAGGACTACTAACGGTATGACTGACTTTACTCTTATACATATATATAAATATTATTAACTTATAATATTATAAAGTATAACGGATGAATTTTAACTTTTAAAATTCTAAGGGCTAACATGGAATTAAAGTATTCATAAGTGAAAACTTTTCAAATTCCAAAACATGAGGGCAAGTTTTGAAATTATTCAAAACTAATTAATTCCATAACTTATGTGTTTAAAGTATTTTGAATCCAAAAACTCTTCAAGTTCCATAACTTGAGGACAAGCTATGGAAGACTTTAAACTAATAAAAGAATTAACTTTTCTTTATTTTATAACTTATGGAATTAATTAAGGTTACACTTTATTTATTTATTTATTATTTAATGAAGAGACTCTTGGTCCTCCATAACTTGAGGACAAGTTACGGAGTCATAAAACCATTTAATTAGAACTAGACTCTTCATTTTGTAACCTTTTCCAACTTTTATGATTTTTATGAAACTTAAATGTGACTTTTCATATAACTTGAGGACAAGTTACAAAAACACATTTTAGAATCAACTCTTAGATTAACTTGGATTGAAAACAACTATTTCACTCAACTTTTCTATTAATCTAAGCAACTCATAAGAGCAAGATAATTCAAATCAAACTTTTTTATGTAATTAGTCTAAACCTTAAACTAACAGAAAACATGAATTTATTGACAATTATCTTTGAAGTTGGATTACCATGAACATTACCACATCAAAAACAAGTTTATATGTCCAAAAACATCTTAGGGTAATGTTCCTAGTTCAATGCCAGCCAAAAAAGTCGATTTTATGCTGTCTGGGGGTCCAACTCGTCGAGTGCACGAACAAACTCGGCAAGTTGGATGCTTTTTCCCTTGGACTCGACGACTCTGCTGGGCAGACAGCATCAAAACTCGATTTTTTAGCTACTTTTGCAAGTATAACAAGAAAACAAGCCTAGGCTATGATACCACTGTTGGGTTTTGAGCATTCTAACAATCCTAAGTGTACATGCATCCCTAAATACCTTGGATCTATGTTTTCTCTATTATACATCCAATTATGAACATCCAAGGTATTATCCTAATCTAGCATACAAAACAATGAATATAACAAGATAGAATACATACCTCTTTGATGTAGAATGTCTTCATGAAGCTTGAGTGCCTAGTGCCTCAAGTGTGACACCTCAAATGGTTCACACAACACCAAATACACTTGGAATAACTTTAGAGAATTCTACTCTTCATGAAAATCGGCTACCCCTTCTATTACACACACTAGTACCGATTTTTGTGAATAATATGATGCTTATATAGTGTGTTACAATTAGTGTTACACCATGTAAACCCTAATTGTCATAACCTTTCATTTCCATGACCCATGGGTTATGACACCTCCATGGAGCATCCTATGGGTTTAACCCAACTTGATTATCCATGGAGACTTGGCCCACTGTATAAGTTATGGAT
This sequence comes from Lactuca sativa, assembly GCF_002870075.4. Lineage (NCBI taxonomy): Eukaryota > Viridiplantae > Streptophyta > Magnoliopsida > Asterales > Asteraceae > Lactuca > Lactuca sativa. The sequence goes on along the minus strand of NC_056623.2, from coordinate 128,741,629 downwards.
GATTCCCACAACCAACCCATATATTTAATTAGTCTTATTTTGATCACGTAATTAATTTTAAATTATGTCTTGATCAATACTAATTAAATATTATTATTCTTATTATTAATATACTAGAACTTATAATATATTAATAACCATAAGTGTCTTATTTCTCTCATGTAGTCTATCCAAGTGCATGATGCCATGCAACCCAAATGGACCATGTCGGGTCGGGTCAAGTCTTACCAATTATAGTTATGGACTTAGACATTAATCCAACACCTTCCATCGTCCTAAGTGACTGTGTGTGATTTTGGAGCTAAAAGTGCCTTGGTGTGTTAGTGAAGAAGAAGGAGTAGCTTGGAGTGCAGGTTTAGATCTGAGATCCACAAAGGAAGGAGCTGCATTTAGAGGTATAAAGTTCAAAAATGTCCTCTTCATTTTGGTTTGTTATTGCATGGGCCATTTTTAGGGCTAAAAGTCCCAAAGGTGGAGACTTTATGAGTATAAGTGCTCCATGGTCCGAGATCTGTCCCTTTTCAGTGGTATTTGTGGTTTAGATCCATAAAGTTTCCATATTGGTCGTTGATACGAGGACATGCTTTAGTTTGATGCCTCTTAGGGTTGGAAATGGGATAATATGGGGGTTAATGGCTTGTTCAGCCATGCAAAGGCTTAAATTCATCGACTATATGGATTAGGAGGCTTAGAAATGGTCAGATCTAGAAGTTGGACGTGGGTCTTAACTGATTAATACCTCAGGAACTGAAATACTGAAACTGGGAGTTACACGGGGCGTAATCCCAGTACGCGCAGCGTAAGGGGGCGTGTACCCCATTTCTGTGACGATGTCGGGTACGCCCAACATACATGTTTGGTACACGCAGTGTAACCCGGAGGGTTGGCTTTTGTTGACTTTTAGGGTTTGGTCAACTTTTGGGGCTTTGAGCCATGAAAGGGGTAAAATGGTCTTTTACCCTGCTGAGAATGATAAGAAAGGAAAGAGTCTAGCCTTGGGGAAATGTATTGATGTAGAGTATTTATTTCATATGATTAGGCGGAGGCTAGACCCGATTTCACAGAGTTCGAGATTACTGAGTTCCCGAGGTGAGTCTTCTCAATATACTGTACCTGGAAGGGTACCTATGTGCGACCGGAAGGTATTGTATACTATGAGATGCATGTGCTATATGTTGTTATGTGATATGTATGTGATATGAATGTGATATCTATGTGTTATGTATGCTATGCATGATATGGACCAGAAGGTTAAGATGATATGGACCGAAAGGTCAAGAGGTCACGGACCGGAAGGTCGATCACGGACCGGAAGGTCGATACGGGTAGGACTGGAAGTTATACCAGGATTTGGGACGGATGTCCCCTGATAGACTAGGATCGGAAGATCCCGCAGAGTTGGGTCCTGGAAAGGCGTATGTGTGGCATGTGGTATTTTGGGGAACTCACTAAGAATTTATGCTTACAGTGTTGTGTTATGTGTTCAAGTACTACTGACGATCGCGAGAAGGCGTCGACATGACCAGTACATACGCGAGGAGTTTTACATGTTATGATCTTGGGATGTGATGTAATGCATTGTTATGTGATACAATGACATTTTTATAATTATTATGAATGAAAGTGTGTTTGTAAATTGTGAAAATTTGTTTTGAAAAGTTACGTTGTTGCACACTACCTCGATCGGATCGAAGCATCTTAATGTTCCTGCCCAACTAGTTCTCCACTTCTTGCTTAAATTCTTTGAATTCATCAAAGGTTTTCGACTTACGTTCGATTAAGTAGATATATCCATATCTACTAAAATCATCAATAAAAGTCACATAAAAGCGATTAGCATGTCTAATGGCGGTTCTGAAGGGTCCACAGACATCTGTGTGTATGAGATCCAACAAACCTTTACCCCTAGCACAAGTGCCAATAAAAGGTGACTTTGTCAATTTTCCAAGTAGACAAGATTCACAACTATCATTTGACTTTAGGTCAAATGATTCCAAGACTCCATCCTTTTGGAGTTGGCCTATGCGTTTCTTGCTTACATGTCTAAGACGACAATGCCATAAGGATGATTTATCTAAGCTAGTGGAAGAATCGATACAAAATACATTATTTCCTAAGTTACCTACAACGGATACAGTTTCATACACACCATCAGAAGGTAACTCTTTAAAATAAAGAACACTATTATAGAAAGCATCAATACCACCAATTTTATTATCAAAATAAAAGGTGAAACCTTGTTTATACAATGCATGAAAGGAAATAAAATTTCTTGCCATTTCTGGCGAATAACAACATTTATTCAAGTCTAATGTAAACCCACTATCTAGTAACAAGGAATAAACTCCAATCTTGGTGACAGGTGAAACTTTCCTATTCGCCATGATTAGGTTTATCTTTCCATGCTCCAAATCCTCACTTCTTCTTAGTCCCTGCAGATTAGAACATATGTGAATTCCACAAACTGTATCAAGCACCCAAGACTTAGAATGAGGTGAGGTATTAGACAATATAGTGTATATACCTGCATGGTTGGGTTTTCCTTTCCCATCCTTAACATCTTGCTGGTATTTAGGTCAGCTTTGCTTCCAGTGTGACTTTTCATGGAAATAGACGCATTCAGCCTCATTAGGGTTAGCAGAAGGCGTGAAAAAACGTTTCTTGGTTTTGCTTGAAGAGAAGCCTTCAATGGTCTTACCCTTGGTACCCTTAGAAGGGTTCTTTCTCTTCTTATCTTTTCCATGCCCAATTGCCAAGATACTAGCCGCAGTAGGAGTAGGAAGAGTAGTAACACTCAACTGACCCGTAAGACTACTTTCTACAGTCCTTAAGAGTCCTTGAAGTTTACTAAGTGTAACTTCTTCCTTATTCATGTGGTATGTCATTCTAAATTGATCATAACATGAAGGTAAGGAGTGCCAAATGATATCTATTGCTAACTCCTCAGGAAAGTCAACATTCAGTTTCTTTAAGCGATCCAAAAAACTTTGCATTTTCTGCACGTGGGTCATGAGGGACTCATTGTCCTTCATTTGGCTGGTTATCATCGAGGAGATTATTTCATACCTCTCTTGACGAGCACTTTGATGGAATCGCTCCATCAAGTCCATGTGTATCTCAAAAGAGTAATAGTCCTCATAGGACTTTCGGAGTTCAGTTGTCAATGTGGCAGTCATGATACATGCTACTTTGGTAGAATCCATTTCATGTGCCTGAAATGCAGCAATCTCCTCTGGGGTAGCAGTTGACTCATCAATCTCCTTCAGCTCCCTATTAAGGACATATTCTTTGTCCTCATAGCGAGTGACCATCCTGATGTTTTTGATCCAATCCATAAAATTGGATCCATCAAAGATGACTTTCGCACAAAGGTTCATGAGAGAGAATGAGCCAATAGGGTTTAAGTCAGAAGCCTTGTTTTTGGAAGACATCTGAAATGAAAGAATAAGTTAAGATTAGATATCAAGATAGTCCTTAATAAAGCACCCAAATGGTATATTAATGCTAGGACCTAACACAATATTTTATAACTTAGAAAAGGGATGCCAAAATCCAAGCTATAAAATATTTGAGGGTAGGTGAATGACGATTCACCAATTTCCAGCAGAAAACGGAATAAATCTTATTAGGTTTTAATTGGTTTAGAAATTCCTAGGTTCTTTGAGATTCGTTGAACTTTTCAATGGCATGATTCAATCTCGAGTGTGGCCTTCAATTTTTGTGACTGGGATGCCGAGGATCACAAAACATGGTGTGAAGTAACCATGCATATTACTTGGTACACTTAATGTATTAACCCTCAATCGAAGTGTCGGTTCACCACACACGATCCAACAATACTATGATAAACATTATGTCATCCTTTGCCTACCTTGATAAGGCCAAGTTAGTGTGTCGGTTAACCACACATGCTCCACTAACGACTTAATCAAAGTGCAAAGTGTAATTTCATGGATTAGCACCTTATTCACATTTTCCTAAAGTAACTAAGATTGGGAATTAATAAATGTTTAGTTACTTTAGTATATTCATAATACTTATTATGAGAATTTATAAGTCCTTGTCCTACCCGTTCGGCTAACGACCCTCCACCGATCAAGGAAGTGGTGGGTGAGAGTGTACACCCATTAACTTGCCCATTTATAGGCAACAACCTTATACCCCCCCCCCCCCCCCTTCTAGACCAGCTTCGTGAATGAGGCGTACTAGCGGTAAAACGACTTGATCTTATACATATATAATTATTATTCACTTATAATATTTTAAAGTATAAGGGTTGAATTTTAATATTTAAAATTCTAAGGGTTGGAGCTAAAGTTTTAATTATGACTTTACTTGTTCTAAAACTTGAGGGAAAGTTTTGTAAACTTTCAAAACTTTTCATTTCTCATAACTTATGATTTTATTAGAGTATTAAAATGAAGAGTCTTCATTTTTCATAACTCTTGTGTTCTTTTAATGGTTTTAATTCAAGTGTGACTCTTGGTTTTCCATAAATTGAGGACAAGTTCTGGACTCCATTAAAACACATAATGATCAAGATTTAACTAACATGGAGGTTACAAATAATTCCTATGAACATCTAAATTCATAAGTTCAAGAACATGATTATCAAGAATTTCAAGAATCATAAAAAACTTATATAAAACTTGTAATTTTTTATAATAACCATTGAAAATGGATTAGCATAAACATTACACCAAGTAAAACACGTTTTAAAACACCAAAACAGTTTAGGGTAATGTTTCTAGTCCATTTCCAGCAGCATAACTCGAAAATCTGGACACTGCAACCTCTGCTCGTCGAGTGCATGAACATACTCGACGAGTAGCATGGATTTCTTCATGGACTTGTCGAGTCCCCCTATGGACTCTGCGAGTTCATACGTGCAGTGAACAAAAAAATTTGTTTTTCAGCTATTTTGCATCAAGTATCAATCAAACAAGCCTAGGCTCTGATACCACTGTTGGGGATTGAGCATTCTAACACTCCTATGGTGTGCATGCAACCCTAGAGACCTTGGATCTATGTTTGACTAAGATACATGCAAAATGATTTTCCAAGGTTCACAATCCTATCTAGCATACATGGGGATCTTTTATTCTAATAGTTAGTAAGAATTACATACCTCTTTGTAGCTTGGATTCCGTTGAAACCTTGTGAGCCTAGCACCTCAAGTGTGATGCCACAAATGCTTCACACAACACCAAGTACACTTGGAATAAACTCTAAGAGAATAATAATACTTGGATTTTCGGCTAGCCCTCTTTGATTCACTCTAGTGGCTGAAAATGGTGAATAATAGCTTCTTTATATAGTATGTTAAAATTAGGGTTGCACCATGTAAACCCTAATTGTGACCTTTCATTTCCATGACCAATGGTTATGTAACTCCCATGGAGCATCCATGGAGTATCTTATGGGTTTAACCCAACTTGATAATCCATGGAGACTTGGCCCACTATATAACTTATGGATGATTGACACAATCAACCCATATATTTATTTAGTCTTCTTTTGATCACATAATTAATTCCAAATTAATTATTGATCAATGCTAACTAAATATTAGTATTCTTATTATTAATATATTAGAACTTATAATATATTAATAAACCATAAGTGTCTTATTTCTCTCATTTAGTCTATCCAAGTGCATGATGCCATGCAACCCAAATGGACCATGCCGGGTCGGGTCAAGTACATACCAAATATAGTTATGTACTTAGACACTATATCCAACAATTATATCATGTTTTAAATGAAAATTTGTTTTGGAAATTTACGTCTTTACATCAACAACTTTGCATCTTTGGCATTCGCAAATAACTGTTCCGCTCTTGGTATGATTGGAAAATACCATAATAATTTAGCAAGTGGGCCTTTTTTGGTCACTTTCATATTTTCTTCTTCTATTCGAGCTTTTCTCTTATACCACAAAGTACCATATATAATACATTCATCTAGGTCTGCATGTTGGTTTCTATATAACATGCAATCATTTAGACATGCATGTATTGTTTTGATTTACAATCCCATCGGACAAATTCATTTTTTGCTACGTATAATGAAACAAGTAGTTTGTTATCTTCGAGAATCTTTTCATGCAAAATCTTAAGCAAACTTGTGAAGCTTGTATCACTACAATTATTGGTTACTTTTATGTTAAACAACTTCAACACAACTGAAAGTCTGGTAAATTTTTTCAACCTAGTATACAATGGTTTTTCTGATACGTCAAAAACTTGTTGAAATTCATCGTAATTCTTTACAGGAATATTATACACATAATCATGCAACATATTAGACACATTAGCACGATCATCATTCCAATCATTTGCGCCATTAATTTGTGACAAAATTTTATTCTGATCCAACAATATCTCACCATGTCATGACCAACACGTATAATTACTCATAAACCCATGAGTTATCAGATGTTCTTCTATTTTTGTAGAATTAATGTACATATGATAATTTTGAAAATCGATACACAGATGAAGGTCCAATTTAATTAACCATTACAAGTCTTATTTAACCCGAATCAATAAATAGGAAATCCGTTAATTTAGACAACTGGCCACTGCTTGAGTTCATTTGTTTCCTAAGGATTAGTAATAGCGAACGTGAAACTAATCATCTTAGTTAGTAGCCAATGAAGAATTAATCTGATACATTGAAATCATCCATGGGAACAAATGAGTCGAACATAAACAGAAGTCCTCTTTATTATTGAATGTAGGGTTGATTCCCTTGCTTCCCACGCTCCAGCAGCACCTTTAGTCGACAATTGGCCTCCAAGGGTTCACCTCTATATGCTAGGGTATCGATCTGAAAGTCCATTTGTATAGATTTTCACAAAACAGAGGCTAATCGGCGAGTCCAGTGACCTACTCGCCGAGTACATCACTTAAAACTCGTGTACAGCAAGTCAGCGCGTACAGAATCGCGAAAGTTCGATACAACTCGCCGAGTAATCGACCCTACTCGCCAAGTACGTTTCGAATCAGTATTCTCTCAAAACACGAAAGTCGTCCGAAATTGTGTGTACTTTTCAGAACATTTTGAATCACATCAATCGGAGTTACGGTTCATGAGGTATAACCAAAACACTGACGAGGGGTCAAGCTGTCCAGCAACATCCTTCTTTCTTCAAAATCCAAGATCCAAGCTTCCAATCGCTAGTTCCGCTTCATTTTCCTTTCGAGCATGTCTTTGTTGCTGAAAATGAAATATTTAAGCTAATTAAGCACCTTTGGTTCATTGAATGAGATAAAATCAACATAAAGTATTAAGATAATGCATGAATTTTATAACTAAATATGCTCATATCAACAGACAACATATGTAACCTTCTCCCTTTTTCACCCTATTTTCATCTACAACTTTTAGAAAATCAACAAAGCATGCCAAGTATCTCGCATCTGAACGTTTCGTCCTATAATTCCAATAACTATGATCCATCTATAATTCAAAAAGTATATATTTTTAATAGAATCACTATACCGGAGAAAGTAATAATATAATGACTACAAAAGACAAATTACTTAAAAAGCAATCTTAAAATGAAGAATCTTGACAATTAACTCTATTACATTAATTTTAGATATTTACACATCTAAATGCATATCCAATGTACTAACTAAATTACTAAATGGATATTGCAATTATATGATGGATTTCTTGAAAAGTGATAAAAAAAACGATTATATCAAACAATTAAGTACTATCCATTAACTTCAATCACTCAATTTTTAAATTAAGTACCATCCAAATACTTCAATTTGAAAATGTCAATCATGATTTTCAGAATTTAAAGTGCTCTTATACCCCAAATGTCTAACACAATTATTTATAAATAACATTTTTAAAAACAATAAAAAAAACAATGCGAACAATACAAGAAAATATGTGACATGTATCACATATCATGATATCATATAAAAAATTTAATAATTAAAAACATTAAAATTTATTGTATTCATTTGATAATGGTTAGATAAAATTTATTCTAATTAGTTTCCCTCTTTCACGTTGATTTTTCATTCCCCTCTGTATAAGATCCAAAATCAAAATCCACATACTTCTCAATCTGGTATGATAGTGAGGGGATACGAATTAGTTTTGGAGATGGGAAAATGTGATATTAACCCAACAAACATGTCTTGTTTGTTCTAAAAGGTCACTTATTCTTTTTGTTACATTAAAGGAATGAAGTTCAATTTAACTTGCTAATTTGGTCAATTTATTTAGAATAGCCGATTGCAGTGCCATATGTGTTTCATCTAACATGTTTCAATTTTTATCTTTGATTTTTAGAAAGTTTCGACCTTTAAAGTCGAGAGAGAATACGTTTTATGAGATCCTTATGACATTCAACAGCTGCCTGGGATGACAATTCAAGAGGGGATCAGTGATATATTGGAAATGTCTTTCAGGCGGAAAATGGTAAGCGGGAACTCTGTTATTCCAGGTGGTGGATACTACCCAGTGATGAGAAACGGGAACAGGAACCACATCTGTGGTGGGAATCGGCTTGGGAAGGTGAAAGTGGAATGGGAGTCACAACTTCAGGCTTCAGGTTTCTCCTTTGAAATTAGCTTCATCATTGTTAGATCACCGCTGGTTCTCCATCACATTTCACGCCACCACGCCAAACGCAACGACCTCCACCCACCCTCGCCGTCACCTCTATTCTTCGAATATGGAAATTTCAAAAAGATTCATGAGAAACTACGGTCATCATTCTCTTTTGTTCACATTCTTGACCTGTCTGGGGAAGAGGGATAACTTGGAGCAATTTCTTTTTCTCCACATTCTTAGAACCTCAAAATGGTTGTTAATTGTGTTACTAACCATATATCTGCATGAGAGGTTGTCTAGACAAGTAGATGAAACAATGGAGTTGGTTGAGAGAGGATGAGTTCTTGAACTTTAAAGACATTACATATATTTTTTCTGTTGGGTTTGAGCCATAAGAACATTCCTATGTGCACATACAAACCCTAATGCTTGGATCAAGGTTTCTCTAATTGAACATGCAATGTATCCAAGACTTTTGATTATAGATCTAGTATAATAACACAAGAAAAAACAGATCTAAAAGATTACCTTGAGTTGCTTGCTTGAATCTTCTTGTCCTTGGAGCTTAGAGTCACAATTATCACTCCTCTAATGGCTTACAAACACCAGCTTAGCAAGAGGATGATTAGAGAGAGAGGGGAGGAAGAGAAAAGTCGGCCAGGGTTTCTTCAAAGGCAAGATTGCCGATTTCCTTAACCCCATGGGTCTATTTATACTAGTGAGGCTCCTAGGGTTTCACCCTTAAACCCTAATTGGATAACTTAGGCCCTAAGCAATCCAATCCCCTTATGATAAGCCTTGGACGATTTCTAGGCCTATCTTAACCTTAAAATCGTCCACCCCTTATCCATAAGGGATTATAGCCCAAAGTATAACTATCATACAATTGATAGTTTATGCCGTTTTATTTAATTAATCTCTTTAAGTCACCAAATTAATTCCTAATTAATTTATGACTTATATTAATCAAATAACAACATTATTATTCTTTATATTATTCTCACAATATATTAATAATATTTCTTCTCTCATTATAAATCATCCTGTCAAGTTGCTATGGTGAAGGCAACCCAAAAGGACCATGCACAACCGGGTCAAATACTTGTCAAATATAGTTGCAACCTTAGACACTATTCTAACAGTCTCCCACTTGGATAAGTCTACTAACTGTATACACAAGCATAATCCGATTAGCAATCGTAGGTCTCAAAGACGCTGTCAAACTCTAATCTTATCAATCTTGTCCTTTAGATAAGGGATCATACAGTCCTCTATTTGGATATCATGCAGACAATTCTATGGAACCAATTTGTCCAGCGGTTGGTTTCTCGATCTCAGATTTATTTGACATAGAACTTAATCGAACACATCAATTCAGTTATGACCGGGCCCGACACATAAGTCAAATCAAATCATCGAGCGGCCGAGATATCGCTTTTACCTTCTTAGGATAAATGTAACAGATAAACTTCGACTTATATGCATTTACTTATTATTTAATCAATTATACACAACAATGCGTTTTATAACATCAATTTACTGATGCGGTTTTGCATTATCAATGTACAACTAATTAACAAATAACAAACCATATATCTAGTTTTTAAGACCATATGATATTATCGTCTTGCGATCACCCTTTTATCATATTCCATAAGGTTATGCCAGCAAGCGCGGGTTTGTTCCAATGCTCAAAACTAGTTCATAACCACTCATGAATGTTGTAGCAACCTTTTGCTATATCTAATACCATTTAGACAATCTACACACCAACTCATGACAATCTTCATTCATACCGACTTCCAACATATGAACGATTGTGGACTATTTGAATAATTCAATTATTCTAAATAAACTCAATTATTTTGGAAGTGAAAACATGCAAAGTGAAACAATAGTTAACCAATTAACATAAGACAGTAGCTTTACTTATAAATAATACTCCTTTATTTAATCATCAAATGTTAATTACATTTATCTATTACAAGTTTCTAAAACTACCTAATCTAATCTAATATCATCTTTCAGTCCAAGACTCCTAGCATGCTGCAAATGCTTAACCCTACTCATTCCCTTCGTCAGCGGATCTGCTGGGTTATCTTCTGATGATATCCTCTTAACCACAAGTTGTCCTTCTTCTACACGATGTCTAATAAAGTGATATTTTTCATCGATATGACGAGATCTACCACGATCTCTTGGTTCCTTGGTCAAGGCAACTGCTCCTTCATTATCACAAAAAATTTCCATAGGCTCCTTTATGGTAGGCACAACTCCAAGATCACCAATGAAGTTCCTCAACCATATTGCCTCCTTCGATGCTTCACTCGCTGCAATGTACTCCGATTCGCACGTTGAATCAGCTATGGTTTCCTGCTTGGAACTTTTCCAAGTCACTGCTCCTCCATTAAGGGTAAAGACCCAGCCCGATTGCGAATGGTAGTTGTCCCTGTCGGTTTGAAAACCGGCGTCACTATACCCTCGCACCTTCAAGTCATCACTCCCTCCAAGGACTAAAAACCATTCCTTGGTGCTCCGAAGGTACTTAAGGATATTCTTGACCGTAATCCAATGGGCTCTACCAGGGTTCCCTTGATATCTACTAACCATGCTCAACGCAAAAGCTACATCAGGGCGAGTACAAGTCATAGCATACATGATTGAGCCAACTGCAGAAGCGTATGGTACTCGGCTCATTTGTGCTATTTCAGCTTTGGTATTCGGACTTTGAGTCTTACTCAACTTGGCATTACTTTGTATCAGTTATTCTCCCTTCTTCGAATTTTCCATACTAAAACGTTTTAGTACTTTATCTAAGTAAGTGTTCTGACTAAGTCCTATTAGTCTCTTACTTCGTTCTCTCACTATCCTTATTCCCAAAATATAGGAAGCCTCTCCGATGTCCTTCATACCAAAGCACTTCCTGATCCAGGACTTAACCTCCTGTAGTGTCGGGACGTCGTTTCCCATGAGTAGTATGTCATCGACATACAGAACGAGGAATCTGACAATACTCCAACTGGCTTTGACATATACACATGATTCATCTTCGCTTCGTACAAATCCAAACTCTTTGACTTTCTCATCGAAGCAAAGATTTTATCTGCGAGACGCTTGCTTAAGTCCATAAATGGACCTCTCAAGTTTACACACTCTATTTGGATGCTTCGGATCAACAAAACCCTCTGGCTGAGCCATGTAAACATCCTCAGCCAACATTCCATTAAGGAAAGCGTTCTTGACATCCATTTGCCAAATCTCATCATCATGAAATGCGGAAATAGCTAGCATCACTCTAATAGACTTTATCTTCGCAACTAGTGAAAAGGTCTCATCATAGCCAACTCCGGGAGTTTGAGTAAAGCCCTTCGCAACCAATCGCGCCTTATATGTGTGTACGTTTCAATCCATGTCGGTCTTCTTCTTGAAGATCCATTTGCACCCAACGGTCTTACGTCCGGGCACATTATCTACTAAATTCCAAACTTGGTTGTCATACATGGACTGGATCTCACTGTCCATTGCCTCTTTCCATTTCGTAGACTCTGGGCCTGCCATGGCTTCCTTATAGCTATTAGGTTCATCTAGATTTATTAGTGTACCATCACTAATATACGTGTCCCGTTCGGTAGTAATATGAAAACCATAAAACTGGGGTTGAACTCTAACTCTTTCGGAACGTCTAAGAGGTAAGGATTCCTCAATCGGTTCAACCGGAGTTTCCTCCTCGGGTTGAGCGCTAGCGGTAGAGGTTCCTTCATCAATCGATTCATGAATCTCTTCAAGTTCAATTTGCCTCCCACTGTCTCCTTGGCTTACGAGTTCTTGCTCTCGGAAAACTCCTCTCCTCGCAATGAAGACAACATTGTCCTTGGGTCTATAGAAGAGATATCCAAAGGATTTCTGCGGGTAGCCGATGAAAATACATCGCTCACTATGAGGTTTGAGATTTTCGTGAGTATCTCATCTTACGAAAGCCTCGCAACCCCAAACCTTGATATGTGCTAACGAGGGAGCTTTCCCTGTCCACATCTCGTGAGGCGTGAGGTGTTTTGGCAACCTTCTTAGTAGGGACTCGGTTAAGGATATGGGTGGCAGTCTCTAAGGCATACCCCCAGAATGAGATAGGTAGTGAAGCACGACTCATCATAGAGCGCACCATGTCTAACAAGGTTCGATTATGCCTTTCTGCCACACCATTCAACTGTGGTGTCCTACGTGGCATCAATTGTGAAACTATTCCACACTCTTTGAGATAGTCGTGGAATTCAAGACTTAGGTACTCTCCTCCTCGATCGGATCGAAGCATCTTGATTTTCCTGCCCAATTGATTCTCCACTTCATTCTTGAACTCTTTGAACTTTTCAAACGTTTCTGACTTTTGCTTGATTAAGTAGATATACTCATATCTACTATAGTCACCGGTCAAATTCACATAGAAGCGATTCCCATCCTTTGTGGTTAACCTAAAGGTTCCACATACATCGGTATGTATGAGGTCCAATAAACCCTCACCCCTTTCACATGTACTAATGAAGGGTGACTTGGTCATCATTCCAAGTAAACAAGACTCACATGTGTCATCTTCCCTAAGGTCGAATGACTCCAACACTCCATCCTTTTCGAAGAGTCCATGCATAAAACATCATTTCCTAGATTATCTACAATTATAACAGTTTCATAAATTCCATTACATGGCATTGCTTCAAAATATAAGACACCATTTAGATATGCATAAATTGAACCATTCTCATTATTAAAAGAAAATCTAAATCCTTGTCTAAACAAACCATGAAATGAAATGATGTTTCTTTCCATTTCTAGCGAGTAGCAAAAATTATTTAAATTTAAACATAATCCATTACTAAGCACTAAAGAATACACTCCAATCTTGGTCACAGGCGACGATCTTTTGTTCCCCATGATTAGATTGATTTTTCCATGCTCCACATCCCTATTTCTTCTTATTGCCTGCAATTAAGAACAAATGTGGTAACCACACCCGGTATCGAGGACCAAGAAATAGCATGAGATGAATCATTAGATTTAATTTTGTAAATACCTGCGAAAGACGGCTTGATCTTTCCTTCCCTGATGGCTTGCAGGTACTCTGGGAAGCTTCTCTTCCAATGCCCTATTTTGTGGCAATGGTGGCACTCTGCCTCCTTTGGGTTAGGGTTAGGCATAGCGGGATAAACTTTGGTCCCATTAGAAGAGGAACCATCTCGGGACTTTCCCTTCCGGTGGCTCTTAGACGGAGCCTTCCTCTTCTTGCCTCTTCCTTGCCCAATGGCCAAAACAGGAGCAACGGGTGGATTGGGAGTGGGTGCAACAGACTTGTCCTTGAGGTTGCTCTCAGCAATCCTAAGGAGACCTTGGAGTTTACTTAGGGTGACCTCTTCCTTGTTCATGTGGTAGGTCATCCTAAATTGGTTGTAACACGGAGGCAAGGAGTGAAGGACCATGTCGATAGCCAAGTCTTCCCCAAAGACGAAATTTAACTTGCGAAGACGATCGACATACCTTTGCATCTTTTGCAAGTGTACGGTTAGAGATTCACCATGTCCCATTTTAGCGGAGATCATGTCAGTGAAGATCTCGTAACGTTCCTGCCTCGCGTTTTGGTGGTATCTCTCCAACAAGTGTTGGTGCATTTCGTATGGATACATGTCCTCATAGGACTTTTGGAATTCCGCGTTCATTGTGGCTATCATGATGCAATGAACCTTCGTCGCATCACGTTCATGAGTCTCAAAAGCAGTCATTTCAGCCAGAGTAGCGATTTATGGGTTGATCTTCTCGAGGTTCTCATCAAGAACATACTCCTTGTCCTCGTAGCGAGCAATCGTGCGAATGTATCTTATCCATTCGCTAAAGTTTGTTCCATCGAAATTCACCTTCTGGCAAAGGCTCATCAATGTGAACGAGCTAGCAACAGCTTTGTTTGCGTTCGACATCTACAAATAGAAAGGAAAAAGATTGATTAGAATTTAAGATCCCTAATTATCACCCAAGAAGAAAAATTAGGGGTAGGATCCAACAACATTATTTACATATTAGAAAAGGGATGTCGTAATCCAACATGCAGACAATTTGAAGGTAAGTGAATGAAGATTCACTAATTCTCCACCATGAAAACCTAACTTTAAGTTTTAAATGTATTGAGAATTTCTAGGTTTCGATGAGATTCATTGAACTTTTCAATGGCATGTTTAAATCACGATATGCCCCTCTCATTTGTGATTGGGCTACCGAGGATCACAAAGTGGGTGTGAATAACCATGCAAGTCTACATGGTGCCTTCATTGTAGCAATCACCTATTCGATGTGCCGGTAAAACACACACACTCCATCGAACTATGATAAACAATGAATCACCCTTTGCCACCTTTGCTTAGAACCAATTGGTGTGCCGATAAACCACACACGCTCCACTAACTTCTTAGCAAGGGTGCAAAGTGTAATTTCATGGGATTGCATCAATTCACTTTTCCTAAAGTAACTAGGATTAGGAATTTGAAAAACATGTAGTTACTTTGTATTTAATATTATA
The DNA here is from genome assembly GCF_002870075.4 of Lactuca sativa. Lineage (NCBI taxonomy): Eukaryota > Viridiplantae > Streptophyta > Magnoliopsida > Asterales > Asteraceae > Lactuca > Lactuca sativa. The sequence continues at coordinate 128,726,493 of NC_056623.2, read as the reverse complement.
CTTTTAATGAGGAGATAGAGTTGCCCTATCCTACCCGTTCGGCTAACGACCCTCCACCGATCAAGCAAGCGGTGGGTGAGAGTGTACACCCATTAAGCGCCATTTTATAGGCAGCAACGTTATACCCACCTTATAGACCGGCTTCATGAATGAGGCCTACTAACGGTAAGACTAGCATTATATATATATATATATATATATATATATATATATATATATATATATATATATATATATATATATAATCTTGTAATATTATATTAGTATAGGGTTGAATTTTAAACTTGTAAAATTCTAGGATTTCAAATTTAAATTGTCTAAATTAACTTTTAATCACATAATTAATCACATAATTAACATTTAATCACATAATTATCCATATTTGATTTATTTAATTATTTCTTGCAAAACAATTTACCAATTTAATAAAATAATCAATCAATTATCACATAAGGAAATTATTATTCAATTTATTAGTAAATATCTTTAATTAGGTCAAGGATATACTCAAATATATGTTAAAATCGGATTTATATTGACCCATTAAGATAAAGACAAGTTTCCATAAGATAAACATCAAGAAATCCCGAACTTAGCTCCTTCTGACGCTCGAACTCGTCGAGTACCACCATGGACTCGCCGAGTTGAGGCCTACTCGTCGAGTACCACTATGGGACTCGCCGAGTTCATCAGGAAGAAGACAAAAATCGAATTTTGCAATAAACAATCAAGCAACTAATGCATCAATTCAATAGAAACCAATCAAGGCTCTGATACCACTGTTGGGTTTGAGCCATAAGAACATTCCTATGTGCACATAAAAACCCTAATGCATGGATCTAGGTTTCTCTAATTGAACATGTAATGTATCCAAGACTTTTAATTATAGATCTAGTATAATAACACAAGAAAAAACAGATCTAAAAGATTACCTTGAGTTGCTTGCTTGAATCTTCTTGTCCTTTGAGCTTAGAGTCACAGTTGTCACTCCTCTAATGGCTTACAAACACCAACTTAGCAAGAGGATGATTAGAGAGAGAGGGGAGGGAGAGGAAAGTCGGCCAGGGTTTCTTCAAAGGCAAGAGTGCTGATTTCGTTGACCCCATGGGTCTATTTATACTAGTGAGGCTCCTAGGGTTTCACCCTTCAACCCTAATTGGATAACTTAGGCCCTAAGCAATCCAATCCCCTTATGATAAGCCTTGGACAATTTCTAGGCCTATCTTAACCTTAAAATCGTCCACCCCTTATCCATAAGGGATTATAGCCCAAGGTACAACTATCATATAATTGACAGTTTATGCCCTTTTATTTAATTAATCTCTTTAAGTCACCAAATTAATTCCTAATTAATTTATGACTTATATTAATCAAATAGCAACATTATTATTCTTTATATTATTCTCATAATATATTAATAATATTTCTTCTCTCATTATAAATCATCCTGTCAAGTTGCTATGGTGAAGGCAACCTAAAAGGACCATGCACAACCGGGTCAAATACTTGTCAAATATAGTTGCATCCTTAGACACTATTCCAACATTTTCTTGATTCCATGTAGTTACTGCATCCATGATCGATTATGTGTATATGTATGTTTTGTTGATTTTGGTCAATTGCGTGAAGATATGTCAATTAGAACCGGCAAAGAGGGACGAGTAGAAGGCATCATCAACTTGGGTTTTTAGTGGACACGAAGTTAGCTGGTGGTGATGGATCTAGGGCTTAGTATAAGAAGTCAAAACGACATGGAGGATGTGGGGATAAAAGCTAGGTAAAGGGGAGTGTCGTGATGTGTTTAATTTTGAAAAAAAATCAATGTGGCTCCCATATTACCTATTAACCCAGTATAAGGACATTTTAAAACGGTTAAATATGAGTTTATTCCCATAATGTACAAAAAAAAAAAAAAAAAAAAAATTTGGCTAATTCATTTGCTACTAGCTCTCATTCTTTCTATATTGTCACTTTATCAGACTGCATTGAACATAAAGAGGTAAATAATTTTGGCTAATTCATTTGCTACTAATTTGTTTGAGTAATAACTTTTACGCTTTTTAGTAAATTCCCAAAGTTATATTATTTGTTAGAATTGTTTAGTATAAAAAGTGACTATAACTTTACTGCAATACAAGTTACAAACTATCAAAAAGACCAACTTTTGTGGACTATTCCACCATTTGGTGGTTGTTAATTGGACTTTTCTACAAGTTAAAAACTATCAGAAAGACCAACTTTACTGCAATACAAGTTACAAACTATCAGAAAGACAAACTATTGGGTATTGTAAGACCACATCTATGGGATAGCAGTTTAACTCCTAAGGAACCCCCCCCCCCCCCCCCCCCCAAAAAAAAAAAAAAAAAAAATCCTAAAGTACACTAGCAAGTGCCTTTTTAGTAAAATTTTCCAAGATATGGAAGTGCATTTCATCATGACTGCTCGACAATAAGAAGTTTTCCAGTGTTTACATGCACCACATGCTTAATAATTTTCTTCTAGCTATCCCTATAGATGGGCCTGGCCAACATATGTCACCTGTGGAGTATGGTACCATCCTTAAATATCGACTCATGATTCCAATATTCCCAACTGACGAGATATGTCCAGTGTGCCGCAAGACATATTTAAACTCTTTTGGAGGGCATGTACTTCACTGAAAAGAACTCATGGGTTTCAAATATAGGCAGGATATGGTTAGGATGTTTTGGTCGACATATTGAAGCATGTCAGGGTTAGGATGCCAAGAAAGAGGCTCCAATGAATTTTGTCACACCCCAAAACCAGAACGGCGGAAACGTTCTGGGGTGGATGACGTCATGTAAAGTATCACAACACATGCATTATAGTAATCAAAGTACAACAAAGACATTGCACTAATGGTAATAATTTTACATGATTACATTAATACATCGATTCAAGGTAATAAAAGTAATATAATAGATACAACATAATGCTAAGCTATCTTCATCAACTGCTCCGGGAATGTACCTGTCTAATGCTAACCTGAGAATACAAGTTATTTGAAAAGCGAGTATCAGCATTTTTACAAATGCTCGTGAGTTCATAAGCATTTAGTGACGTTTTCATTCAAATAACTTAAATATAAGTAGTAGTTTAAGTGTTTCCAGTGTATTAGAGTTCCTTCTAGAAAATCCTATATTTTCTTTAATAAAAGCAGTCTTCTACCAAGACTGGTCAGTGTTATGTGGTAAAAAGTAGTTTTTCCCTTAATTGCTATCATTATCAAAATACTTAATTTGTTTACTAAAGAAAGCAAGAGACAACAGGGAAATAACATATGCCTCAGCAGTGAGGACTGCTGACTAAGGCAAGGAATACATAGACTCCAGGAGGGTATCGAACGAACGACACGCCTGGTTCAGTCTAACAAGTGGAGACACAGACCCCATAAGGTACCAAATGAAAGGTATATCTAGTGAGGTCCAAAACAGTGAATACAGACCGCAGACAATATCAAATGAAAGATATGTCTAGCAAGGTCTAAAACACTACATACATTGAATACAGTAAATACAGTGAATACAGTAAATACAGACCCCATACAGTATCAAATGAAAAATACTTCTTGTAAGGTCAAAAACAGAGAAAACAGACAGTATCAAATGAAAGATACGTCTTGTAAGGTCAAAATAGTGTAACTCTGAAATGAATTACCAGCATACAGTGTAAATTGCTGGCGAGATACCATTACCTTAAAGCCAAAGAATTATAAGGTAACCCGGGATACTCATAACCATACTGACTAGAGTACCAGACGCCCGACAAGCGTCTATAAGATATGACATTTGTCACCCATTGGCTTAGTAGGTCAGGACTGTAGCTAGCAGTCTGGGTGCGGGGTTGTCAATCCCGTATAGATCTATACACACAATGTCCGCTCTCCCTACAGGAGACTCTAGTTACCAACTAGACTACGGAGAAGGCCGTGGCCTGAAGATGCATCCCAAATAGTGGGTAGAGACTTCCAACTAGTGGGTTTCTAATGTAAGTGTTGAACTAGAGGTAGAGACTCTTAACTGAATTGACTGAAGAAAACCCGTATGTTTATGCTTGTTTACATAACATATAACTAATGAATCAAACGACTTTCGGATGGATATCCGATCCTACCAGACCACATCTTAACGAAGAAAAGGAAAGAGGGCGGACAAGCCTTACTAATTCCTTCAATCTTTATTTATATGCATCTATACAAGGACAAACATACATCTAACTACACTTGAGTGTGTATCAAGTGGTATCATACAGTGAAGTATAAGTGTACAGTGTGGAATAACCGACTTGTGAAGTATAAATGTACAGTGAAATATCTGAGTCGTGAAGTATAAGCGTACAGTGGAACATCCAAGTTGTGAAGTATAAGCGTACAGAGTGGGATAATCGAATCGTGAAGTATAAGTGTACCAAGTGTAAGTGTATCACGAAGTGGAAACGACGATAAGTGAAGTAAGAGCGTCTATCAAGTATAAGCGACTACAAGTATAAGTGAAATAGAGACGATACCAAGTATAAACGCATTACAAAGTGAAAGCGTTATCGAGTAGGAGTTTAAAAATAAGTATAAGCGAAGCAGCAGTAACTAACAAGTAAAAGAATACGTGAAAACCTTGGAAAAACCTTTATACTCAGGAAAATCGCATTTGTATTCTTTGGTAAAACAAGTGTGAAAACCTTTAGAAATCTTTGGGAATCTTTCATAAATCAGTTTGAAAATGGAACTTTGATAACGCAATAAAAGTAAGAACTTGAACAAGTGAAAACCCTTTTTGAAAGCCATTTATAGTGTCCTACTCAGTAAAACAGTGTACAGTGGTAAAATCTTGTGCATGCGGGTTATCAATCACATGTGATTGATATGATAACTGGCATGTTTAACTTGTATTCCCCCCCTATAAAACATGTAAAAACATTTGAAAGGTTCATTCAGGGGTATGAACTCACCTGGTGTAAGTGGGTCCGACGAAGGCGCCGGTTGGGTGCTCGGTGTCAAGTAAGCACTTGGACACACTTAGTGACCTATTAAACATATGATAACATATGTTTACATACAATTAGTACATATAATACAAATTAAACAAGTATACGCACCTTAAAGAGCGGAAAACACCTTGGTTAAGTGTTTGGGGTGTCCCGGGTAAAATTTAAGGGCATGAATGAACTAGGAATGGAGTTTACTCTCCAAGATTAAACTCACCATAAGGTGTTTACAGCCCTGGGACACTCCCCATGAGTTTACGGCCGTAAACTCATGGTGAGGGTGTTCTAGGATGCTTAAAGGCCTCATTTCAATTGTGGAATTTTGCTAGACTTAGATATCAAATGTGTGAAGGGGTTTAAAGCACCTATATGGACCAACTTGGAGTTTACGGCCCTAACCAAGGGAGTTTACAACAGTAAACTCCAAGGGACATATTCCTTGGGTGTTTTAAGTGCTTAAACGATAGAGAATAAATCCTATGTATTTTTCCAAGTTGAATGAAGGAGTTTGGGCACCATTTGGGCATTAAATGGGAGTGTATGGCCCATGAACCTCCCCTATGGGAGTTCACGACCGTGAACTCCTACTCCCCTAGTTTTATTGAAGTTTAAGGCCTTTCCAATGATGGTATTGCTTCAAGGTATTTTTCCAAAGCCATAGGGGGGGTATTTGGGGCATTTCTATCACAAGAACATGAGTTTACTCCCCATGAAGGGGCGTTTGCAGCCCAAGAATGTTCTTGGGCAGTAAACTCATATTTACTCCCCAAAATGCTAGTTCAAGGTGTTCTAATTCCGATTCCATAAGCCTACAAGTCATATCTAAGCCTTAGGGACAATTTGGAGGGGTTTTGGGGCTTGAAAACCTCATTAAATGGTGTTCATGGCCCAAGAGTGTTCTTGGCCCGTAAACTCATGATTATGTCCCTATTTTATGTTTTAAACTCGAATTTGTACGCTAGATAAGTTATACAACAAGTTAGGATAGTTTACCTACTCGTTTGGGGCTCGAAACGGACGATTTTTGGCTCGAATTTAAGTTGTAGAGAGAGAGAGTGGGGAGAGTGTAAAAAGTCTCCAATGGACTCCACTCACCCTTATATAGGGTTTTGAGTCAGGGATCAGTGGAATTCTACCCAATACTTCCGTTAAACGGGGCTTTTGGTCGCACCCGATTTAATGGTCATAATAATAAAAACTAACTTTTTCCAATTAAATGGAAATCTATGTTATGTGTTTTTATTTCCTTTCATCACGACTTAACGGCCCAATAAACAAATGAAATGTTTATTTAATTGACGACCTCTAATTAACGGAACTTTTACAACTGGAATATTCCGTTAACGGTAACGGGGAAAGGTAACGGAGCAACTTGGGTTGTCACAAATTTCGTGGAGCTTCTTAATAAAGTACAACAGATCATGCATAGCAATGATATGTATCCTATGTAGTCTTCCTAAGAATTGGTTTTACCGTACAAAAGAACTTAGCGGCACAACTTGTTGCATGTTTGCCTTCTTGTTCGTTGTATGTTGATAACTAAGTTTTATCAAATAAAAAAAAATTCAAAGTGTTTGAATATTGTTTCTCTAAATAGCATCAAGTAGATTTCTTTTGGGTTTTCAAACACATATGCATTTTAATTATTTATTATAATAAAATCTTTTCAGAGATTTGTAAACTTGTTTGTGACAACCGTCAATTTCCGGTCAAGTCAAAGTCAAATAAAGTCAACAAGTCAAACCGGTCAACTCAATTAACCATTGTATATTAGGGTTCACATCGTGTTTATTATAGTGCAACACACAATCTTTATGAAAAGAATCACTTTGAGTCTTTACATGTTCAAAAATCTAAACTCTATTTAGGGTAGGTGATGGAACTACTCGATAAAACGTTATTTCATACCCCTTAGGGGTATATAACATTCATAATAAGGCTTAACGGGGTTTTCAAAACTGGCATTGCGAAGCTAAGCGTTGGCATAGGTCACAAACAAAGTATCTCGCAATCTCTCTCAAATCTCTCCCAAATCTCTCTCATAACCTCCCTCAACTTTTCATAATCATTTGGGTCATCCCGACCCTTAACGGAGACAAAAACCATGAGAAATGGGAAGATTATTGGTGAAACAACTCTTTAGAAGCGAAACCCTCTTAGAGGCAAAACCCTAAGAAGCTAAACCCTAATAAGCCTCCTTGACCGAAACCCCTTGAAAGGACCGATGCTCCGGGAGAACTAAACTCGTGTAGACCAAACCTTCTTGGACTGAACCTACTTGGAGAACCGAAACCCTGGCGAGCCGAAGTAGATCCGAGACCGAACCTGAACGACCCTTTACCTTCGCCATTGCCTCGCTCCCCTCGCTTTCGGTTCCCTCTAACGGCCTCGCCTGCGAGACCATCGGCCGAACCTCCTTTTGGTTCTCATCAACAGCTTAACACTCCCTTTGGTTTTAAGCAACTGAGGACCGAACCTTCGGCCCTGAACCTGGATTTTCGCAAATTTCGCATATTTTCCCGGTTTTCGATCCTTTTCGCGTTTTAAGCCTGTTTTTCATCATTTTAATGTGGGTGATGTTTTTCATCATTTTAATGTGGGATTTTCACCCAAACTCATATTTTGACATATAAGACCCTAAATATTCATAATTTAAAGACATTTTGAGGGAAATCTTTGTCAAAGAATAATATCTAGAGGGTAAGATATTGTGGTGGAGTGTTGACTTTGCCTTAAAGTTATGACACTAGCTATCCTCCACACCCACTCCATGACCATCCTCAGTCACTATTCATCCCCACCTAGTCAACTATTTATCCTGTTCACCCTCTTTCTCCAGCATATGATCTTGAACAAGGGCTGGAAATCCTTAGCTCTCATCCCACGATACTCACGTTTTCACCAAGAAGCAAACCCATTTCTCTCTCTCACTTTCTCTCTCTAAACTCGAAATTGAAGGCCGTTCTCGAGCATTCTCCTCCAATTTTGGTAATTAACTTCATCCTACACTTGATTATCTTACAGTTCTTCACTCAATTCAGGGAGTTCTCAAACAAATATCGTCATATTTATTACTAGATCTTCAAATCTTCAAGTATCTCCCAAGTGTTCTTGACTTGGAAACTTCATCTCCTCACCATCCATCCTAAGAGATCACTCAAGATGAGTTCATACCCCAACATTTTCATGTTTTCTTCTCATTTTAGGGGGAGAATACAAGTTAAATCACCAAAAACCTAACAAAACCCAAACATCAGCTTTCCATAGGAAAGTTTAGTTCCATTCACGGACTGTTTTGGAAACATTAAACATTTTTTTTTCAAAACTGAACTAGATGCAATTATTTCAGGTTTACACCTTTAAAATGACAACTTGAACATATTCACTCAATTTTTCTACAATTTATGGTGATTTTTACAAAACTGCCTGTCACTCTAACTACGAATTCCGACCAGTCTGTGAATATGAACGTTTTCACACCAGTTAGGTACTTCTAAAAATCATAATAAAATTCGTGAACAAACTTGACACATTTCCTAAACTCTCAGAGTTTACGGATTCAGTTTTTAACTTCATACGATTTTTCCGTGATTTTTCTAAAACAGTGCAGAAATGTTAAAAACGAATTAACAGTTTACAACTTTCATAACACTTTGTAGCATGTTGAGCAAAGTGTTAATCTTTGATGACTTCATATTTTACATGTGTTTTATGTTGTGATATTATTATATAACAGAAAATATTCACTGATTTGTAAGATTCGTTTATCATAACAGATAATACAAGATGAGGCATGATAAACATAGTTATGTTTTTGCTATACATTCGACTTACACAGAAAAGGTTTCATTTACATTACAAACAATTATGATAAACTAAAATACAATTTGTTTATGTATCATTTACATAACAAATAATTATAATAAACTACAATAAAATTAGTTTATGTCTCATATACATTACAAACAATTATGATAAACTATAATAGGTATAGTTCATGTTTTATTTACATTTCAAACTCATTACAAAAGGTTTTCAGTTCATATAAATTGGCTACGAATACATAGTACTGGGTTTATATAAAAAAGGGTACATTACAAAGTACCATGTTTTCAGTTCAAATAAACGGGGTACGAATACAAAATACCAGGTTTATATAAAAAGGGGTACATTACAAAGTACCGAATTTTCAGTTCATAAAAATGGGGTATGAATACAAAGTACCGAGTTTATACAAAAAGGGGTACATTACAAAGTACTGAATATTCATATAAATGGGCTACAAATACAAAGTACCGGGTTTATACAAAAAGGGGTACATTACAAAGTACCGAGTTTTCATATAAATGGGGTACGAATATAAAGTACCAGGTTTATACAAAAATGGGTAAATTATAAAGTACTAGGTTTTTCTTTCAACTAAATGAGTTTATGTCGATTTAAACTTGCATGATTTATTTTAAGTATGGAAAATACTTGTACATTTTGGTCTTTGACATTTAAGGCTAGAATACATTTTAAAAGGGAAATACTGAATTTTTCTGGAACAAACATTACTTTTACAAGGAAAGAATTTTCAAACGCCACATACAAAAGCTTATTAACTCACCAATGTAGCACCTGGTTCTTGGTACATATTCCTTTATTAATTCATTAAAATATTTTGCGTTTTGGCCTTGGATTCGACGACTTGAAGGACCAACTCACCGAGTCCAAGTGGGATGAGACGTAGGGTTTAAGCAGTGGACTCGTCGAGTCGGGTCCCGGACTCGGCGAGTAGGCCCTGTCTTGACAAAAACCCAAATCTGGGGGTTTACACCCTATTTAAACACCTTAACTCGGCCTCCTTCGTCCCATTTGCTCCCAGGAGACCCCCATAGAAAACCCTAGCCGTTATTGAAGCAATCTAAGGCATTTGGAGTGATTTTGGTGCTTTTGTGATCCAAGGAAGGAAGGAAAAGCTTGAAGCATCAAGAGGAGGCTGGAAGGATCCGATTTTGAGCATCATTTGCAGTCTACAGAAGGTATAAAGTCTATACCTTGTTTGTTCTTTTGATAGATCCCATTTTATGGAGTTTTATGGGTTTTATAAGCCATTTTGGTCACCAACCATGATTGCAAGCATGGTTTGGGGTTAATGTTTCAGATCTAGGTCCTTAGAGGGGTTACAAGGTAGAAAGGAGTGGCTTTTGCACTCAAAGAAGGCCCTATGCATTGTAAGAGCTTGTTTTAGGACCTTTTGAGCTTAAAGTCCCACGCAAGCACGTAAAAGTTGTAACTGTACATGCTAGATCAGTTATAGAAGCATAGATCTAACTTTTGATCAAGGGTTGTACATCAGAAATCGAAGATTTAGTGAGAGGAGGTGACTGACTCGACGAGTCCATTCTTGGACTCAACGAGTCCAAGGTTTCTGTCCCATATTAGTTGAGGGTCAAAAGGATCCAGTTGAGTGTGGAAAGGTTTTAGGGATTCCCGGGGTGTGACCTAACGTTCTGGACTAAGCCATTATTCTGGAAATTCATGGGACTCGGCGAGTGCATGAACAGACTCGGCGAGTCAAGGATAGGACCTGTGTATCAGTTGAAGAGAAACTCGAAGAGTTGTTCATACAACTCGGTGAGTCGGATGAAGATTCAGTTGATGTTCAATTAGAAGGAAAACTCGTTGAGTCATCGCCTACCTCGACGAGTAGAGACGGATATAAGGACAAATGGAAGGATAGGGACTCAGCGAGTTGACAAACCAAATCGGCGAGTCAGGTCAACTGGAAGTTGACTTTGACTTTGACTTTTACTTGGTCAGGGTTAAAATGGTCATTTTACCATAAGAACAGTTAGCAGTGTATAACTAAGTGTTTTGTGGGAATTATAGCCGGAGGATTTCCGGAGCAGCAGCGGCAGTAGTCAGAGGATACTCGTACAGATCAGCAGGTACTATGAGGTGAGTTACCTTCCAGTAGCGGTGGGTCTATGGCCACAATGTTGGCTCACTAGTAGGAGTTGTATGTTAGATGACTGTCTTCGTGATATCATCTAGGTTTGTTACTACCTGATATGTTATATGCTGGCATGATATGTTATATGTGATAGTAGTAGAGTTCGGTTGTTAGGACCGAAGGGTAGGTCAGGAACCCCAGATATTTCTGACAGTATGTGATGATATGTTTGTATGCTGGCATGATATGTTATATGTGATAGTGGTAGTAGGAGGGTAATAGTCCCCATGTTTGGTTGCTATGACCGAAGGGTAGTTCGGACACCCCAGATATGTCTGATAATATGTTATGATATATGTGATGGTAGAAGTAGGGGTGAAATAGTCCCCGAGGGTCGGTTGTTAGGACCGACGGGTAGGTCAGCACGCCAGAATGGCTTGACACGGGTAGGACGGTATGACATCCCCAAAATCTCAGCCAGAAAAGACCGATTTTCATTTATGCTTTTAAATAATTTCAGAGTAAATCCTTTTGATTTGAAAGAGTTGCGGAATTTTTCCCAAAACAAAACATGATAAAATAACATTTATCAAAGCATTTCATCAAGAGATGCATTTTCATTATATAATCAAAACTCGGGATGTCATGTTCCGATACAGACCATAAAGCATAAACGATAACATTACAAGTCATTCAACAAATATATACATATACAGACTTGTAAACAAAAAAACAAGATGATCCATCCATCTTACACCCTTGTGCCACTTCCTGTAATACAAATAAAACTGAGTGGGTTAGGCTTGTGAGCCTGGTGAGCATATAGGGTTTTCAACCCACAATAAATAAGTTATATTTAATTTCACCAACCAATCACTATCCCGATTACCCATTCCCGTTATCCTCACTTTACGTCCCTAAAACAACATCTATCTCAAGGGACCTAATCTAGGATTTTCATTGGGACGGACATCACTGTGAAGGGGTTTCCTCAACAATAGATATCCTAAAGGCAACCATGAGGGGGATAGAGTACACCGGTGAACACATCGTTCACAACACCTATAGGTTATGAACCTGCTAGCGTTCCACTGGACTGTCTAGAAGGAGTCCGTGGTCGTTATCCATACTCCGCTGAATAACTAGATCAACAACAACAACAACTTCGAGGCCTCTCATCTGTTTATTACACACCAACTATCTACCCATGTTCTACCCAACATATTAGTAGACAAAAATATATATTTTCATACATAGTTTAAAACCTGTATATCATTTTCATTCAATATATATTCCAGATAACAGATGAGGCATACCACATAACACGTATTCCATAGAAAACAATTCAGATCTATGAGATAGAATAAAGTGAATATCCATTCACGCATACAATCAAAAAATATACACATAACAAGTATATCATATAAAATACTTCATAGTTACTCGTTAGAAGAAAGTAACTATACCCTCACACATATAAACCACAATTTACTTAATACACTCAAACTGCACTTGTATTATTATCGTGTTTATGAAAGGTAGTATACACTCACTTGATCAGAAGATCATCGGACAGCACTACGACTTGCAGAAGTAGTAATCCACAGCAGATCTGGAAGATCTCCTCAAAAATCGAACTTCTCACGGGCAGAGCTTCGACTCGGGAACCGCACTTCTCGGGATCTTCGGGATCTCGGGACTTGCCTCGGGGCTAGAGAATAATACCGGGGCTTCGGGGTATTTCTGGCATGCAAAACGATGCAAAACGGGAGAGAGAAGAGAAGGAATTGGGAAAATAGTCGGCTGCCTTCGGATCCCTTTTATAGTGGCTGGAGCCTCGGAATACACGGGGCGTACTGCAGTACGCAGCGCATACTGCTTCCGAAATCGTCACTGCATGCGTCATCCGAAGTGTCGACACTCTCGAAGTATGCGGGGCGTACTCGCGTACGTGGGGCGTACGTTGGATCGGACTGGTGACTCCCTCTTCGGATAATGCCGGATTTTTGATTTCAAAATAAATACAATTTATTTATCAAACTTCGGAAATTCATATCTTCTTCATACGAACTCCGTTATCGACGTTCTTTATATCCACAGAAAGGTGAGACTACGCTCTACAACTTTGATTTAGACTCCGTCGGCTAATTTTAACTTTATTTTATTATTTATTTTTAATAGGCCGTGACAGAAAAACTTCGTTATAAATTCATAACTTCTTCGTTTGACGTCTGTTCTCGCCTAACTTTTTATCGCTTCGATACCAACAATGAGATCTTCGATTCTCATATAGATTGCCTCGGCTAAAAACCGCTCGATCTCAAATCAAGTATTTCAGGCTGCACACCGCTAAGTCGAAACTTCGATAAATCATAACTTCCTCATACGTAGTCAGATTTGGGCGTTCTATATAGATTCGGAAACCTCGTTTCAACTACTACAACATTAACCAAAGATATTAAGTTTATTTTATACTTAAATTTTGACGCTTATTTTTATTCTTAATTAATCAGACCACATAATTAAGCAATTAAGCACAAAACATATAATACTCAAATAATACATTCTTATTATTTCAGAATGGGTTACAAAGGTTAACCTAGACTATTACATTGCTAAAAATGGAAAGACCGGAAACACAGGCGTTACAATTCTCTCCACCTTAGAATGATTCCGTCCCCAGAATCATACATCAACAAACAAATGCGGATATCGACCCATCATGTCACTCTCCGTCTCCCAGGTGAGATTCGGCCCATTCGTGTGTTTCCATCGGACAAGCACTAACCCAACCATCTTGCGTTGCAATTTCTTAGTCTTTCGGTCAATAATTGCCTCTGGTTCTTCAATCAACCTTTTGTTCTCATCAATTCTCAATTCAGAGATTGGAATTATGTCGGGAACTTCTCCTGTGAACTTCCTCAAATAACACACATGAAAAGTGTTATGAATTCCATTCAGTTCTTCTGGTAATTCGAGCTTGTAAGCTTGGTTCGCAATCCTCTGAAGAACTTTAAACGGTCCAATAAACCATGGACTCAACTTTCCCCTTTTACCAAATCTTATAAGTCCCTTCCACGGCGAGACTTTAAGCAAAACCGAATCCCCAACCTCAAAAGTTATCGGTCTCCGCTTCTTGTCAGCATAGCTCTTTTGACGATCCTGAGCTGCTAACATTCTTTCCCTAATTATTTTCAACTTTTCAGCAGTTTGATGAACCATCTCTGGTCCCATAAACTGCTTTTCCCCAGCCTCAAGCCAACAAGACGGCGTACGGCACTTCTGTCCATACAAAGCTTGGTACGGTGCCATCTTAATGCTCGAGTGGAAACTATTATTATAGGAAAATTATACCAACGGTAAATGTTCATCCCAATTACCTAGGAATTCCAGAGTACATGCTCTCAGCATATCTTCAAGTGTTTGTATCGTTCGTTCGCTTGGTCCATCAGTCTGCGGATGGTAAGCTGTACTTAAACACAACTTGGTAACCAATTCCTCTTGTAGACTTTTCCAAAACCTCGATGTGAAACGGCTATCACGATCCGACACAATCGTTAACGGAACACCGTGAAGCCTCACAATTTCCTTCACGTAAGAATTCGCAACCTTCTCCATGGACCATTTCTCCTTGGCCGCTATGAAATGCGCACTCTTAGTGAATCGGTCAACGACCACCAAAATCATGTCGTGACCATTCTTTGTTATGGGCAGTTTAGTGACAAAATCCATGGCAATGTCTTCCCACTTACCCGTACGGTTTCTGACGTTGGTTGACTCTCGGACAAGTCACACACTCGGCCACATACTTTGCAACATCAAGCTTCATCGTCGGCCACCAGTAGTAGGGTTTCAGGTACCTATACATTTTAGTGCTACCCGGATGAATCGAGTACATGGTCTTGTGAGCTTCTTCCATCAGAAGATCTCTGACTCCTCCTGTCTTAGGTATCCAAATCCGATCTTCGAACACCTTCAGTCCAAGACTGTTTACACCGAACACCAACGTTTTGCCCAAACGTTCCTCCTTTCTGTCATTCTTCTCAGAAGCTTCGCTCTGAGCTTTCTTTATACTTTCCAAAATAGTAGAGACAACTTCAATTCTCAACGCTCTTGGCCTTTTCCTTTCAAGATTGACTTTCCGACTGAGAGCATCAGCAACAGCATTAGCTTTACCGGGGTGGTAAAGTATCTCGCAGTGATAGTCTTTAAGTAATTCTAGCCAGCGTCATTGCCTCATATTCAATTCCTTCTGATTAAAGAGATATTGGAGACTCTTCTGATCAGTGAATAGTTTGCACTTCGTGCCATAGAGGTAATGCCTCCATATTTTCAGAGCGAAAACTATCGCCGCCAACTCCAAATCATGAGTCGGGTAATTCTTTTCATGCTCTTTCAGCTGTCGAGACGCATATGCTATCACCTTTTCTCTTTGGGTCAAAACACAACCCAATCCAACCCCAGACGCATCGCTATAAACAGCGAAGTCTTCAACTCCATCGGGTAGAGAAAGTGTCGGTGCCTCGCATAGTTTCTTCTTTAGCTTCTCGAATGCTTCCTTATGCTTCTCACTCTAAGCATAAGTAGCTCCTTTGTGGGTCAAAGCTGTCAACGGAGTAGAAATCGAAGAAAAGCCTTGGATAAACCTTCGGTAATATACGGCTGATCCTAAAAAGCTTTGAATCTCCGTTGGACTTTTCGGTTGTTCCCACTTCGTTACAGCTTCGATCTTTGTTGGATTAACCTTTATCCCTTCTTGGTTGACCACATGACCCAAGAATTGGACTTCACGAATCCAAAAATCACATTTGGAGAACTTAGCATACAACTTCTCCTTTTTCAAAACTTCTAACACTTCTCGCAAGTGTCTGCCATGCTCCTCCTGGCTTTTCGAGTAAATCAGAATGTCGTCTATGAATACTATCATGGATTTATCAAGGAACGGATTACAAACCCTATTCATCAAATCCATGAATGCTGCCGGAGCATTGGTTAGTCCAAACGACATAACCAAGAACTCGTAGTGTCCATATCTAGTTCTAAACGCAGTCTTCTCTATATCCTACTCTCTTACTTTCAGCTGATGATATCCTGACCTTAGGTCGATCTTCGAGAAATAGCTTGAACCTTGCAATTGATCAAATAGGTCATCAATCCTCGGCAACGGATATCTATTCTTTATTGTTGCCTTGTTCAGCTCTCTGTAATCAATGCACATTATCATGCTTCCATCTTTCTTCTTTACAAATAACACCGGAGCTCCCCAGGGTGATGAACTAGGTCTAATGAAACCTTTGTCCAATAATTCCTGAAGTTGCATCATCAGCTCCTTCCTCTCCGTCGGTGCGAATCGATAAGGTGCTTTTGCAATTGGCGTCGTTCCTGGCAACAAGTCAATACGGAATTCCACTTGTCGATCAGTCAGTAATCCAGGAAGATCTTCGGGAAATACTTCCGGATAATCACACACCACTAGAATATTCTGCATCACCTTCTTTTCCTTCTTAGCATCAATCACGAATGCTAAATATGATGTACACCCTTTGGTCAAACATTTTCTGGCTTTCATCAATGAAATGATTCCAGAATTCACTCTGCGTTTATCTCCATACACCATAAACGAAACTTTCCCAGGCGGGTTTACTTTGACTATTTTCTTCTTGCATAAAATTTCGGCGTCGTTGGCGCTAAGCCAATCCATTCCCAATACGATGTCGAAACCATTAAGTTCGATAGGCAATAATTTCTCGTGGAACTTATTCCCATTCAGATCAATTAAGATGTTTTTCATGCGATAGCTAACAGGTACAAACTTGCCACTAGCAACTTCGACTAATAAGGCATTATCTAGTCTAACAACAGGCAAAGCTAGCTTTCTACCAAATTCATGCGATATAAAGGAGTAATTGGCTCCAGAATCAAATAAAATTTGGGCAGGCAATTCGTTAAGGAGAAAGGTACCTGAAGCGACATCAGCTTCATCTTTAGCAGCTTCCAGTGTCATCTCGAATGCTCTCACCTTTGGCTTTGGCGGAATGTTGGGTCTAGCTGCCTCCTTCTTCTTCTGGCAGTCTCTCGACATATGACCCTCCTCACCACAACCATAGCAAACTTTCTTTGTGAGGGTACACTCATTGGCATAGTGCCCTGGCTTTCCACACTTGTAGCATGTGTTCGCCACGTCACATTTTCCATGATGCTTCTTCTTACATTTGCCGCACCACTTCGCTTCACCTCCACTTCCCCTCGAACCAAACTTCGAGAACTTGTTTTTCTTGTTGGACCCTGAAGTTCCATCGAATTTCCTCTTTTCTCCAACATCTATCCTTTCCAGACCCTTTTCCTTCTGCTGGGCCTCCACATTCTTAGCTGCACGAACAGTCGTTTTCAGAGTGGTTGCCATTTTGACTGTCGGACCAAAGTCGGCAGGCAGTCCATTAGCAAACCTCTCAATCATGGAGAGTTTCGTTGGCACTAGGTACGGAAACAACTTCATCTTCTCAGTAAATGCAGTAGCATAGTCATCTATGCTCATCTTCGCCTTCTTCAAGTTTTGGAACTGATTGTTCAGATCAATCAGATCTATCTCTGAACAATACTGCACCCTCAGCTGTTCCAAGAACTCCTCGCATGACATTCTCAGGGCTTCTCCTCGTGGCATAGTATCTGCCAACAACTTCCACCAACTCAAGACTCCAGTCTTCAGTTGTCTAACCGCAAAGACGGTCTTCTGTTTGTTGCTACAGTCGCAACTTTCAAATACCATCTCCATTTCGGAGATCCAATCCATTATCTCAACAGGCTTTGGGCTCCCAGAAAGACTTGGCGGTTTGGCGCCCAAGAAATTCTTGTACATTCGCCCATCCTTGTTGTTTCTCCTTTCTGGATCGTTCCTTCGTTCTCCTTGAGTCCCAACTTGACTCATCATGCGACTATTGTTCCCTTCCTCTGATTGCTCGGGAATTAATTCGGGTTCCTCAATAGGTATGATAGGCTCATCCCTATTATTATGCAACATTTGTCGCATCTCCTCCCTTTGTTCGGCTAGCATAGCCCGAATCATCGCTTGCACCGCAGCCATTGTTATTGGTTCTGGTGTTGCTGCTACAACAGGTATCTGCTCAATCACTGGCGGTTGATTCCTGTTTTCATCCGCGTTTCCAACGCCACTCCTTTTTCTCACCATTTTGATCTACACACCGAATAAGGTGAAATTAGATCCTCATTCACGATAGATATTCAAATCATCCTTATCACTCTGAAATGTTTACATGCTAGTTCTAATAACGTAGACGCACGCTTAGAATCCTACACACATAAGGTTTCCAGATCCGGTCGACAACAGACCGTAGATCCGAACAAATAATATCATATATGGCAACATATAACATTTAGCACATAAAAGCATTTTAGGCAACTTTCCTAAAATAAACTAGTGCTCGTGTCTGAAATCCAACAGACACACATCTCAAAATTCCACTTAGCATTCTAAGTTTAAGTCTAGAAATCCTACAAATTCCTAGTTCGCTTAAACTAATGCTCTGATACCAACTGTGACATCCCCAAAATCTCGGCCAGAAAAGACCGATTTTCATTTATGCTTTTAAAAAATTTCAGAGTAAATCCTTTTGATTTGAAAGAGTTGCGGAATTTGTTCCCAAAACAAAACATGATAAAATAACATTTATCAAAGCATTTCATCAAGAGATGCATTTTCATTATATAATCAAAACTCGGGATGTCATGTTCCGATACAGACCATAAAGCATAAACGATAACATTACAAGTCATTCAACAAATATATACATATACAGACTTGTAAAGAAAACAACAAGATGATCCATCCATCTTACGCCCTTGTGCCACTTCCTGTAATACAAATAAAACTGAGTGGGCCAGGCTTGGGAGCCTGGTGAGCATATAGGGTTTTCAACCCACAATAAATAAGTTATATTTAATTTCACCAACCAATCACTATCCCGATTACCCATTCCCGTTATCCTCACTTTACGTCCCTAAAACAACATCTATCTCAAGGGACCTAATCTAGGATTTTCATCGGGACGGACATCACTGCGAAGGGGTTTCCTCAACAATAGATATCCTAAAGGCAACCATGAGGGGGATAGAGTACACCGGTGAACACATCGTTCACAACACCTACAGGTTATGAACCTGCTAGCGTTCCACTGGACTGTCTAGAAGGAGTCCGTGGTCGTTATCCATACTCCGCTGAATAACTAGATCAACAACAACAACAACAACTTCGAGGCCTCTCATCTGTTTATTACACACCAACTATCTACCCATGTTCTACCCAACATATTAGTAGACAAAAATATATATTTTCATACATAGTTTAAAACCTGTATATCATTTTCATTCAATATATATTCCAGATAACAGATGAGACATACCACATAACACGTATTCCATAGAAAACAATTCAGATCTATGAGATAGAATAAAGTGAATATCCATTCACGCATACAATCACAAAATATGCACATAACAAGTATATCATATAAAATACTTCATAGTTACTCGTTAGAAGAAAGTAACTATACCCTCACACATATAAACCACAATTTACTTAATACACTCAAACCGCACTTGTATTATTATCGTGTTTATGAAAGGTAGTATACACTCACTTGATCAGAAGATGATCGGACAGCACTACGACTTGCAGAAGTAGTAATCCACAGCAGATCTGGAAGATCTCCTCAAAAATCGAACTTCTCGCGGGCAGAGCTTCGACTCGGGAATCGCACTTCTCGGGATCTTCGGGATCTCGGGACTTGCCTCGGGGCTAGAGAATAATACCAGGGCTTCGGGGTATTTCTGGCACACAAAACGATGCAAAACGGGAGAGAGAAGAGAAGGAATTGGCAAAATAGCCGGCTGCCTTCGGATCCCTTTTATAGAGGCTGGAGCCTCGGAGTACTCGGGGCGTACTGCAGTACGCAGCGCGTACTGCTTCTGAAATCGTCACTGCATGCGTCATCCGAAGTGTCGACACTCTCGGAGTACGCGGGGCGTACATCGGATCGGACTGGTGACTCCCTCTTCGGATAATGCCGGATTTTTGATTTAAAAATAAATACAATTTATTTATCAAACTTCGGAAATTCATATCTTCTTCATATGAACTCCGTTTTCGACTTTCTTTATATCCACAGAAAGGTGAGACTACGCTCTACAACTTTCGTTTAGACTCCGTTGGCTAATTTTAAATTTATTTTTATTATTTATTTTTAATAGGCCGCGACAGAAAAACTTCGTTATAAATTCATAACTTCTTCGTTTGACGTCCGTTCTCGCCTAACTTTTTATCGCTTCGATACCAACAATGAGATCTTCGATTCTCATTTAGATTGCCTCGGCTAAAAACCGCTCGATCTCAAATCGAGTATTTCAGGCTGCACACCGCTAAGTCGGAACTTCGATAAATCATAACTTCCTCATACAAAGTCAGATTTGGGCGTTCTATATAGATTCGGAAACCTCGTTTCAACTACTACAACATTAACCAAAGATATTAAGTTTATTTTACACTTAAATTTTGACGCTTATTTTTATTCTTAATTAATCAGACCACCTAATTAAGCAATTAAGCACAAAACACATAATACTCAAATAATACATTCTTATTATTTCAAAATGGGTTACAAAGGTTAACCTAGACTATTACATTGCTAAAAATGGCAAGCCCGGAAACACAGGCATTACAGACGGAACCCTAGAATGGCTGCAAGGGTAGGTCGACACCCCAGAATGGCCGTACGGGTAGGTCGGCACCCCAGAATGGTCGTACCGGGTAGGTCGGGCACCCCAGAATTGCCTGGCAGTATGTATGCTATGTGATTTTATGGTATGTGGTACGATGGGGGAACTCACTAAGCTTCGTGCTTACAATTTACAGTTTTGGTTTCATGTACCTCTTCAGCTAAGGGGAAGGAGTTGGCGCGGTAGTGGCACATCATACACACACTCTTTGTTTTCCGCACTATGGATATTCTGGGATTGTACTCTGAATTGTTACAGATTTTATGACTTGGGTTTCTGATATGATACGGTGTTTTATGAGATGAAGTGATTTCACAGTATTTTCTTATGAATGTTTTTACAAGTTAATTAATTAAAAATGAAAATTTTGGACTTGAAAATTGGTTTGTTACAAGTTGGTATGAGAGCCCTGGTTTGAGGGATTTGGACACACGTTCGGGGGTGTCTGGACTCAAACCAAGGGATTAAAAGATTTTTACAAAGAAAATGACTTTCTAAAAGCTAAGATAAATGAGGTTTGAGAAGGAACAAGTGTGTGATGTGCGCAACCGGCCGACCTCAAGTAAGTATTCACCATAGTACCCATACAAGTTATCTTATGTTTATCAGTTTCAGTAGAACAACATGCTAGAATATGGCTAAGGATCTAGGAATGATGCATTATGTGCCTGATTCATGTGCTTCAACTTATGAGAATTGCATGCTAGTATTGAGTAGACAGTAATAGGATAGCCTGTTTAGGTTATGCCTGGTAGTATGAGCTCAGCATTATATGCTAGTACAACTTCTCATTATGAGAGCATATTGGCTTGAGTTGTTCTCCTGCATCCGAATGTTGCTTGCTTTGTGCTTTGTGGGACTCTGAGTGATAGGAGTTAGCCATTAGGTGAATAGGTCACGTCACATGTGATCAGGGTTGAATAATTTCAGACTGCTGGATTTGGCCCTCTTGCGCAGCTCTTGTCTGAGTCTAACTGTTGTAGGGACGAATCTGTTACTCGAAGGATTATCAGAGCCTCATCACATGTGATGGTATTCAGGTAATGGCTAATTGGCATTACAAGGAGGCCTTCGGCGGCTAAGGACCGGTATGGGTGAAGTTAGAGATTTTCCCTAGAGTAAGCCTAGAGTGGGATAGAATCAGCAGTGGTGAAAGGGACTTGGTGGAGTCAAGGCCTTGAGGAAGGTACGAATAGTTGTGGAAGTTAGTATGGGCTCATACTACTGAAAGCAGAGGATCCGTACCTAAATTGAGGAAGGTTGAGACAAGACCAGGGAACTTGTAGTGGATGTGATCCCTCTAGATGTATCGGTATCACTAACGGTTGGTATTATGCTTTGCAGAATGGTGGTACTACAACAGAGGCCAGTAGTTAGCAGCTCAGGAGAGGGATCGGGTTCGGGTTTAGGATCTGAAATAGTGGATGAGAGACTACACGAGTTCATCGCGTCTGAGATCACCAGAGGCATCCTTGATGCGACCCTGGTTATTTTTGGGTCGATCAAGGAAGGAATTGTGGAGCTGATGGAGGATTGCCTCAGGGCATTCAGGAGTGATATGGCGACCAGCCAGTCGAGTTCCCGTACACTGTCCTTTAAGGACTTCAGGGGCAGTAGTGCATCAGATTTCCATGGGGCGAAGGACTCCATTGCTGCCAGACGATGGATTTCGTACATTGAGTCCGCACAACTGACCAGCCTTTTCCCCGAGGGGTCGAAGGTACTATTTGAAGTAGGGTGTTTGAGGGATCGGGATAAGGATTGGTGGGATTCGGTTGGTGACCCTCTGGGAGCCTCGGCTGTTGAGGCTATGACATGGTCATATTTTGTAACCCGATTCTGAGTAGAGTTTGCGCCAGCTGTAGAGCTTCAGCAACTGGACAAGGAGTTTTTGGACATGAGACAAACTATAGAGACTGTGGTGGAGATCACCGCCAATTTCTGGGAGAGGGCGTTGTTAGTGCCCCAATATGCGGGGGATGAGGATATGAGGAGGACCCGCTACCACGACATGCTACGGGCCGACATTCAGGAGCATGTTAGTTTTTCAGTGTGCCCTACCCTGGATTCCGTGATTGCCAGGGCAAGGGAGAGGGAGATCGATCTGGAGCATGTCAGGAAGAGGAAGATGGAGGAGGGTCACGTGACTGGGGTTTCGGGGAAGAAGCCCAAGAGAACAGATGGTAGGTCGAAAGGCCAGTCAGGATCAGGCCGCTGCAGGATATGCGGCAGGCCACATGAGGGGGTGTGTAGACTGGGATCGTCGGGCTGCTACAAGTGCAACAAGACGGGGCACTTCATAAGGGATTGTACTGCCCCTACACTAGTTATTCATACGTCTGAGTTGCTATGTTTCCACTGCAACCAGAGCGGCCACAAGAAGGCCAACTACCCCCGGTTGAAAGCACCATCAACGCTAGCTCCAGCAACCCTGCGGATCACCGATGGCCGGCAGGGCAAGGCAGAGGCTCCAGTGGTGAGGAGTCGGGCATTCCAGCTGAATACCGAGGAGGCACGCGCTACACCCGATGTGGTGACGGATATGATTTCTTATCTTTCTGATTTTATGATACGCTGCTGTGATTTTGATATGCTATGTACGTGCTCTGTTTAGGATCGTTCCATGTGAACGGTATCGCAGTTCAGGTATTATTTGATTCGGGGGCTACCCGATCATTTGTCTCTCTTGCACATAGCAACAAGTTTCCTGAGTCTTCGGGCATGTTGGATTGCCCTTTAGAGGTAGAGATTGCTGATGACCGATCAGTGCGAGCATCGGAGGTATTCCGAGACTGTGTGTTGAGATTACTCGAGGAGCGTTATCTGGTAGACCTGGTTCCTATTTCGTTAAGAGGGAACAAGCTGATTATAGGGACGGATTGGTTGAGCCTGATAAGTTTAAATCTAAACTTGAAGATCGATTAGATCTTAAACAGGTAAAACAAATAACACAAAAACAGTAAATAACTCAAGAATGGATCGAATAATGTCGAATGATTAATAAGTAATCCTCAGAAGAGCTCGATAAAGAACTTCTACTGTAGAGGATTAAAGGGTTTACAAGAACGATGAAAGAAATCTGTAATGCTATCGATCGATCTATCAAACGTTAACCTAATATGCATGCAAGCACATTATTATATAGTAAACCCTACCAGCTCACGGTTGGACAGGCCCAAACCGGAACACAAAACTTTGGACTATTAACCGAGCCCAATGACGCAATACATAATAAGCCTACGCTACCCAACAATCTCCCCCTTTGCGTCAATTGGAGCGATATCACTTTGTCTTTTTACTTGGGCCAGCAGCTGCAGGAGCCTTCTTCTTTACAGTATCAAACAGACGCGAAATAAGGGCAAGTGTTGTCTGTCTGAATCAGATGTACCACTGAATCATATCGTCGAAGTATTTGATATCATCCGCTGTATTTTCTTTACACCTGTGGATGATCCCCAGCACATGCTCAAGACAAGCAGTGGTATAAAGATGTTTATCCGCTAAGGCAAAGAGACATGTCTGTCCTTCAGCACTGGTGAACCTGACCGAGTTTTGCCTTGGGTCAATCTTTCCCATCTTCATCTGGTTGAGATCACTAGCCGAGCCAACATGAGAGATCTTCAGTTTCTTCTTGAAGACATTGGCAATCTCCTGATCCATCAAGGCGACCTCCATGATATAGCACACCAACATCCTTTTGAGATGGTCAATGATTGGACCATAATCAGCTTCATTCGTCAAGAGGATGTTGTGCAGAACGATCTAGTCATGGGGGTTGAGGTTCGGTAGAACTGCTAAGGATATGGCATGTTCGGTTTTAGCAGACCCTCTGAGCACTTTGAACCGAACGTTGATAAATCTCCCAACAGTGTATGGCTTCAGAACCTGAACGTTGATTATCTTCTAAGCGCTCCAGGTTTGGTACTGGGGTTGAGCAACCTTCAGATAGAACTCGATCAATTCCCGATCAACCTCCGGATGAGGATGAGGAATCTCAGCAATGTTAGCGAAGGCGTGAAAGATGAACGCCTTTCGGGTTAAGGGCATGTCGAACTGAGAGTCGACAGAGTTGTAGCAGTCAAAGGAGATCACCTGTTCGAGCCATAAGATACTCGGAGTATCGATTGCCTCCTTGATCATCCTCTCGAGAGTCGAAGCAGGGAAAAGAGTCTTCCTGCTCTCGAGTAGGTCGTGGGCTTCTTTTTGTTTGCGTTCAGCTTCTTCAGCTTCTCGCGCCACACGAATGTTATCATCCTCAGTATTGCAACGACTTTTGCGTTTCAGCAAGTCGGCAATAGTTTCCTGATCTTCTTCCTCTTCATCATTAGCAAGATTTTTGCCTTTATCCTTCACACCCGAACCAAAGGCTTGGCCTGTAGGTCGAGGTTCGGTTGTGTGAGCAGCTTTAGAGGAATGAGGGGGTTGTGATCCGGACTCCTTTTCTCCCCCTTGTTTCGGTGTGGACAGGAAACTAGGTAGCCCTTCAATTTTACTGAGCAGATCCAGGGCAGGAGCGAGTTTTTCTGCAAGGGTTCGCCTCACAGAATGGTTCAGAATCGGATCGTGCGCTTCCAGGATGTTGGATATAGCTGAGTGCACATCCGAAACACACGCCCTTATTACCTCCCGTTCGGATCGAAGAGCGTCAAGTTGTTGTTGAGAACTTGAAAGTTGAGCACTCTTGACCTTGAGGGCAATGGTCTTCCTTGCTAGAGCATCCATCAACGAGTTATCATAGGCAAGATCCTCTTGGACCTTAGAGAGGCGCTTGTCGATAGAGTTCCGAAGGGCAGAGTTGTCGTTTGTTAAAGTTTGATGAAGGGTGGCGAAGGACTTCAACTCTGTGGAGACGAACGTGGCCAACTGTTGAACAATTGGTTCCAGCGTTGTCTTGGTAGCAGCAGCACTCTCCTGTAAAGATTGTAACAGGGTAGAGGCGTCAGAGAATAGTTTATCGACTTTTTCGGTCGCAGCCTCACAAGCTTTCGTCGAGGCATCTATGGCGGCAGTGGCAGAAGCGACTGGATCGTGCTGAGCCCTGGAGAAGGCATCAACAATTTTCTGAAGAGCAGCTTCAGAGAGAGAGGATTGAGAATTGGAGGATGAAGCTCCTTAAGGTGCTTCTTTGTTACTGGAGCTTCCTCGTCATTGTCGCTTTGGACCTGAAACAGACTGTAGTAGACCTGATCAAATGTCATATTTTCCCCTCCAAGGAAAGGGTTATCTCCATCAGAGGCATGACCTGGAGATGTTGGGGGTGGTGAAGCTGGAGGTGTTGTGGTATGAGTAGGTTCAGGTTGAGTGTGAGTGGGGGTAGGCTCGGGTGGTTATTGAGTTTGGGTAGGTTCGGGTGGTGGTTGGGTTTCGGTTGTATGTATGGTTTCAGTTGCTGGTGGTGGTTCGGTTGCTTCGGTATGAACCCCCGTATCAGATACGTTGGTTGTAACCTTTGCAGTAGATGTGGTTGTTGCATCGGTGAAAATGGGTGGTGGTATAGGGAAAGTGGTTTTAGGAATTGTGGTAGAGGGGTTTATGGTGGGAATGGAAGTAGGAATGGTTTGAGTAGGAGAGGGAATTGGTGAGTTATGGATTTCCATATCAGTGGTAGGTGATCGGGGTGGGGTGTTGCCTCTTGGAGGGGTTTCGCATCTTTGAGAGCCGTCCGAATCCGAACTCTCACCGTCCGATTCACTCAAAGAGGAAGCGATAATGAGCTTTCGCTTCGGCAGAGTCTTTCGCCTCTTCTGCTGCGGGGACTGTGCAGCTTTCGTGGATTTCCTCTTCCTAGGAGAAGGGCCTTTAGCCCCTTTGGCCACTTGCTTGCCTTTTTCTGCCTTTTTTCCTCTCAAAACAGGCTTATCGGCATCATGAATGGACTTGAGCATCTCCGGCATGAGATCCCTCGGTCCAGACTTCTTGAACTCCTTGTAAGTCCGGATGATTCTAATGTCTGCTGGGACATCAGCATACATGGTCTCCGGAATGGAACCATTAAATGGGAATTTCGATGCATCTGAGACGATAATCTTCGTGGTATGGAATGTACCGATCGAAGACATCGATGCACCGGCAACAGTGGGGACATCGTACATATCCATCGCCCACTTAGTGATGAGGGTCCAAAATCTTGCATACGACACCTCAGAATGTCGTGAAGAAGAGGATAGGCTTTGAATGAGTTGTTTCCAGAGAACCAACCCATAGTCGACGTTGATGCCGTTGTAAACGCCGTACATAATGGACAAGAAGAGTCAACTGGAGCCATCTGAACCTGAGCTCCTTTCTGATAGACCCTTGAAAAGTACAGTGAACATACCGTTCCACTGTGGCGGCAAACAAGATTTCTTGAACTTTGCTACGGAGGTGAGCGCCTCCGTGTACCCCATATTGTAGAACATATTATAGATGTGCCCTATCGGAATCGTCTGTAAGTCCCTAAACTGCCCGTGTATCAGTCAGATCCATTTGATGGTGCGGAATCCCAATCAAACAGATGATGTAAGATAAAAAATAGAAGAGAAGGAGAAGAAGAATTAATTTGAATCTTGTATGTATTGATATGAATTATAATCCGGATACAAAAGATTCACACACACGATTTCTCTCTCTGGCCGTAAACTACTTTGTGTTCATCAATCATCAATCTCTACTCCTCACCCTAACACCTCTATTTATACATGTTGGATATGGACCGGAAACAAATGGGCCGTAAACGAGTTTACGGCCGTAAGGTGTTTACGGCCGTAAACTCAGCCGTAAACATGGCCAAAAAGTCCACAATTTTAACACAAAAATACAATTGCCCAGAAAAGTAAAGTATAAACCATATTTTGACCCAACATCGTCTCCGGATTAACCCTTGAAGGGTCAGCTGCAAACCCTAGCAATGAGCCAAATCGTTGCTTGGAAATCGAGGCTTTGTGATCAGAAACCTCGAAGAAGATCCTATCGACTGCTTTATCGTAATGTGTAGTCGCAAAAATCTGCGATAAGAGCTCCATGGGCACAGATTCCACCCTAGAAAGTGCAGGAGCTATGGGCGAATATTTCAGACACTCGATTATTGGGAACATGTAGGAGTCGTATGCCTGAGGGGTTAGATCGATCACCAAACACTGTTGAGGGCGAATGGGAAGGATGTGAGAGGTAGCATGAACGGATAATGAATATGCCATTGTTGAAGTTGGGAAGAAGATGATGAACAGTAAGGCTTTCAGGGAATTTTTGCTCTCTTGGGAATTTTGATGCAGTAAAGAGGTAAATGGGAGTGGATGTCGCCTTTTATAGTGGGTTTAAGGAGAGAGAAAAATCTGCACAAATCTTCTATCGAAATACCAAGGGTTTTTCGGAATGACTGATGCGTGACAGTTAAGGTAAGCGATGATCACGCATGAGAGAGAGTGTCAGATTACTTCGAACACGCCTCCCATCAAGCGCCGTTTCTGAGAAACCATTTCAAATCCACACGTGCTTTTCTGTGCTTTTTAGAGATGAACTATTTCAAATTCATACACGCGTCTGCGACGTCATTTGGAGATTGGACGTTTCAAATTCGCATGCGTTCCCTTTTTACCGTCGTTTGAAATCAAATTAATTAGCCTCCCTCCTGAGTCAGCAACCCTTCATCTTATCCCTGTAACGGCATCTTTTGAATAATACTCCCACGTGGATTATTTTTTACCACAACTTTATAATTAACCACCGATCCAAGGGAAAAGCCTGTAATTATTAGTACCAGAATTTTGGAAAATCAAAGATTTTCGTGCTAAGAGTGTAAAAAGAAAAGAAGTAAAGCAATTCTTTTTAGGAATAAATGTGATGTCAATAAAGACACGAAACAAATGATTCCGGGCACGAATCACTTCCTTCAAAGTCAAGAGAGACCTTAAAGTGTTAGTGTGGTTTCCCGTTGAATGACGATCAAACACTTATTAAGAAGTGTTGAAAGGCTTCTTTTAATTAGGCATATGAGGGTAGCTTTAGCTTTGATTCAACAGTCCTAATCTTAAAATAAGATAGAAAGTGAACAAAGTACTTGTGAGACCGGTGTAGTCTGTTGAACAAGTAGGTAGGAATTAATTTTAAAGTGGCTTGGAAAATATAAAATCTCAACAAAAAAGAATTGAAAACTGGATCCCAAGGGAAGAAATGTTATGGTGTTTAACAATTTCATAGGAATCACACAAAATAAAAATTTGAGATTTCATCAAGATACATCCGTCAATTCTTTGGTGAAAACTTGAGCAAATTAATTGTTCACCGTCAATTCAGATTCGGTATTGAATTTTGGGTTTCACTCAGCTCGTAGTGGCCTGAAACTAAGATCATAAACACAGTGTTTGAGTAACGATAAACCTCAGTGGTAATTTCTGAGAGTCTCAAGGGTTACGTTGATGAAACGAATGTAATGGAGAAATGTAATGCAGATGGTGTAAGAAAGCAAAGTACCTCTGCTGTGAAAAGTAGGACTAAGCAGAAAACTCTTATCTCATGTGAGAAGAGAGTTAGGTAGCTCACGATTAGAATAAATGTGGTAGCCTAATTGGGAAGACAAGGTTTGTGTATACCAAGTCATTAAGGCTATTATTCAGAATCTGATGAGGCTTTGGGCACATACAGCAGCATGCTTCTAGGGACACTTAACTAATCCAACAAATATATCCCCATAAACGAACGAACACACAAAAAAAATGAAAGACAAGAAGCAATTAAAAAAAAATTATTTTTGGAGTTTTTGATATATATATAAAATAAAAATAAGAAAGAAAAAAATAAGACTTAGAAAGAAAATAAAAGGAGAAAAAAACTTTGGAAATGAAAAGAAAAACATTGGAAAAAAAACTTTGGAAAATTTTTGGAACCGAACCCGAACGTTCGGTTGGTTTTGGTTGAGAAAAATTCTGAAAAACCGAACCCGAGCGTTCGGTTGGTTTCGGTTTTGAAAATTTTTGAAAAACCGAACCCGAGCGTTCGGTTGGTTTCGGTTTTGAAAAATTTTGAAAAACCGAACCCGAGCGTTCGGTTGGTTTTGGTTTTGAAAAATTTTGAAAAACCAAACCCGAGCGTTTGGTTGGTTTCGGTTTTGAAAAATTTTGAAAGACCAAGACCGAGCGTTCGGTTGGTTTCGGTTTTGAAAAATTTTGAAAAACCGAAACGAACCTTCGGTAGGTTTCGGTTTTGAAGAATTTTGGAAAACCAAGGAATTTAGACTTTCAAAAAGGAAATACTTTTGACAAAAAGATAAACAACTTTGTACATGAAATTTACAACCAAGAAAACTACCTTTGAAATGATGAGCGAGTGCAGATGATTCAACTGAACCCGAACATTCGGTCAATTTCGCTTCTTACGTTTGAGGTTGAGAGGTAGTTTGTGGTACTGACTCTGATTCTATCATACCTAGCCCTTGTAAAATTCTGTTGAATGACGCTTCAGGAAGAGCTTTGGTAAAGACATCAACCAGATGATCTTTGATGAAGTGATACCTCAGTGCTATGTGTTTGGTTTTGGAGTGTTGCACTGGGTTATGACAGATCCTAATTGCACTTTTAGAGTCACAATATAGTGGGATCTTTTTCATATTGAGTCCATAGTCTCGAAGTTGACTCTAGATCCAAATCACTTGAGAGGTGCGGGATGCAGCTGCTATGTATTCAGCTTCAGCTGTAAACAAAGACACATACGTTTGTTTCTTTGATTGCCAGCTTACCAACTTCCCGTCAAGGAATTGGCAGCCACCAGTGGTGCTTTTTCTGTCAAGTCCACATCCTCCAAGGTCTGCATCTGAGTAGGCTTGAACAAAGAAGCCTGAGTTGGAAGGATACCATAGACCTAAAGAGGTAGTTCGCTTGAGATATCGTAGAATACTGCAAGCATGTGAGGTTCGCGTGGGTTTGCCTGAAATCTAGCACAGTAACACACAGAAAACATTATGTCAGGCCTGCTAGCAGTAAGATACATTAGGGAGCCTATCATTTGACGATAAAGCGTAATATCAACAGCCTGTTTGTCCAGGGATGGGGTGAGTTTGGTTCCGAACGCCATTGGAACTTTGACTTCGGAATCTCCCATCATGCCAAATTTTGCTAGAAGAGTCTTCGTGTAAGCTTCCTGATTAATAAAGATGCCTTCGGGTCCCTGTCTAATGTTTAAACCAAGGAAAAAGTTAATAGGACCCATTGAGCTCATTTCAAATTTAGTCTCCATCAGCTTTCTGAATTCAGCTGTTAGGCTAGGATTCGTTGAGCCAAAGATGATATCATCGACATAAATTTGAACGATCATAAGGTGGTTACCTTCCTTTTTACGAAAGAAGGTTGGGTCAACCGAACCTTGTTTGAATTTGGACATCTTTAAAAATTTAGTCAGCGTTTCATACCAGGCTCTCGGTGCTTGTTTCAGTCCATACACAACTTTATCCAGAATGTAACAATGATTTGCATACTTTTTGTTCACGAATCCAGGAGGTTGCTCCACATACACAGTTTCTTCGAGTTCTCCATTGAGAAATGCACACTTGACGTCCATTTGGTAGACCTCAAAGTTTTTGTGGGCAGCATAGGCTAGAAATATTCTTATAGATTCCAGCCTAGCTACAGGAGCGAAAGTCTCTTCATAATCAATTCCTTCCTCCTGACAGTATCCTTTCACGACCAGACAAGCTTTGTTTCGAATTACGTTTCCTTCCTTGTCCATTTTGTTCCTAAAGACCCATTTAAGACCAACAACCGAGGCATCTGGAGGAGTTGGAATAAGACGCCAGACTTTGTTCCTTTCAAATTCGTTCAGTTCGTCTTGCATAGCTTGAACCCAATCGGAGTGATCAAGAGCAGTATTAACTGTCTTTGGTTCAACTTTTGATACGAATGAGTTAAACATGCAGAATTCAACTTTTGAAAATAAAGAGGTCTGTTTTGCCTTGAGTTGTGATCGGGTCAGAACCTTTTCAGAGACATCACCAACCACTTGAGAGATAGGATGATCTCTGGTCCATTTGGTGAGAGGAGGATAGTTTGGATCAAAGGTTGGATCTAGTTCAGCATTTATCATTTCTTCTGGTTCGGACTGGCTTTCATAGTCGTAAGACATATCAGCTTGCTCCCCCTCGATAGATGAGCTTTCAGGAATGTTTTGAGAATCTTGAGCTTCAAAGGTTTCTTGTGGTGTGGAGCTTTCGGGCAATGATGCACCTTCGGATGGTGAAGCACTTTCGGTTGGTGAAGTGCTTTCGAGAGCAGTTGGAGACCCTGCATCCCCCTCGACATGTGAGGTCGGCTGAGATGACGACGGTTGATCCTCCCCCTCGACTGAAGCATTGTTTGATAGAGGTTCGTCAGAACTTGATCCTCCTTCATTCATTCTCCTGGCAGCTTCTTCGACAATTTGCTTCATATGATCTACCTTATTGTCTGCTGCACCTGCTTCTGAGAGAGTGGCTTTCTCAGGTTCATCAAATAGCTCCATGAACTTCTCGAATAGATTGGCGATCGAGGCCGTGACTTGGCTAGTTTGAGGAAATTTTCTCCGGCTGTATCTTCGTTGGCCTGTAGCTTTTTGACATAGCTATCATCGAAAGTCACGTAATAAGTCTCTTCAATTTTCCTCGAACGCTTGTTTAATACCCTGTACGCTTTAGAAGTGAGAGAGTAGCCCAGAAAGATTCCCTCGTTGGCTTTAACATCAAACTTCTTGCGGTGTTCTTTAGAATTAAAGATGAAACACCGTGAACCGAACACATGGAAAAATTTCACATTGGGCTTCCTGTTGTTGAGAATCTCATAAGGTGTGAGCGTGAATCGCTTGTTGAGATATGACCTGTTCTGTGTAAAACAAGCAGCAGAAATAGCATCAGCCCAAAAATAAAGAGGTAAGGAAGCGAAACTTAGCATGGTTCGGGCAGCTTCACACAAAGATCGGTTTCGTCTTTCGAAAATTCTGTTCTGTTGAGGTGTGTAGGGAGCTGAGAAGTTGTGACTTATTCCCTTTTCTACCAGGAATTCTTCGAATTCTCTATTTTTAAATTCCAGACCATTGTCGCTCCTGATGTTGCGAACGACCTTCTTCAGCTGTACTTCAATCTGCTTGATGAACACCTTTAGCTTGTGAGTCGCTTTAGATTTAAGCTTCAGAAAGAACACCCATGTATAACGCAAAAAGTCATCAACAATAACAAGAATATACTTGCTACCACCGATGCTTTCGATAGATGATGGACCACACAAATCAATATGAAGTAATTCTAGTGGTTCAACAACTTTAGTGTTTATTATAGATAGATGACTTTGACGACTCTGCTTCCCCATTTCGCATGCAGCACACAAATGATCTCTATCGAACTTGAGCAGTGGAAGACCTCGAACATGACCTCCAGTGACAAGTTTGTTGATGTCCTTAAAGTTAAGATGAGAGAGCCTTCGGTGCCACAACCAGCTTTCGTCAGATTGTGCTTTTGATAACAGGCAGATAGTTGGGTTTCCTTTGATGGGTTTGAGGTTTAGAGGAAAAATTTCGCCTTTACACTCCGATTTGAGAATAACTCTTTTCGTCTTTTTCTCAACTATTTCAGAACCCTCATCGTCGAATGAGACTTTGAGACCGGTACCTCCAACAAGCTGAGATACACTGATGAGGTTTTTTTGTAGTCCTTCCACATATGCCACTTTCCTTATCGTGAAATCACCATTAGTAATCATTCCATAGCCTTTTATGGTGCCGAAGGAGTTGTTTCCAAACTTGACGTTTCCACCATTTGAAAGAGACCTGTATTCCCTTAGCTCTTCCTTCCTTCCTGTCATGTGATGCGAGCAGCCACTATCAATGTACCATTCTTCGTCAAACTACTCGTCACTGATAACCTGCAAAAATTAAGCAGATTTAGGAACCCAAAGCTTCTTGGGTCCACGTGAGCCTTTCATAGGTACAGGAATAGTAAGAGAGATGTCAACAAGATATGTTCATTTTATTAGTGTTGTTTCATCATTCTTTTTGATGGTAATAACTTTGATTTTATTGGGATTCGATTCTTTCGGTTTAGACTCTGGTTTAGACGCTGAAACCTTCTGTTTTCCTTTTTGTTCAGCTGATGATTGAGATTTTTGAGAAGGAATAGAATGAAATTTAGAACGAGGTGGAGAGGAATTGGAAGAATTAGAAGAATTAGATGAGTGAGAATGAGAGGGCTTAGATTGAGATGACTTCTTGGTGGAAGACTCTAGGTGCCCCTTTTTCTTTTGATCATTTGTGGGACTGACCTTAGAGTTTGGATCTCTTTTGATTTCAGAACCGAACATTTGCTTCCGGTTGATATAGTTCTCTGAACCGAACTTCTGCTTTCGGTTGAAATTATTCTCAGAACCGAACCTTTGCTTTCGGTTGACGTTTTTCTCCGAACCGAACCTCTGCTTTCGGTTCTTGTTGTTCTCTTGCGATTCAACAGGATTTTTCTCTGACTTTAAGTTCTTGTCTTGATGTGAGAAATAAGCATTCTGGGATTGCCAAAACTGTTTTCTTTCAGAGAGATTCTTCCGGTATCTCTAATTCCTTTGCCGTTTTTGATT
Organism: Lactuca sativa; assembly: GCF_002870075.4. Lineage (NCBI taxonomy): Eukaryota > Viridiplantae > Streptophyta > Magnoliopsida > Asterales > Asteraceae > Lactuca > Lactuca sativa. The sequence continues at coordinate 128,692,206 of NC_056623.2, read as the reverse complement.
TCTCATCTGTTTTCGGTTGATGATGGATGTTGGCTTTCGGTTTCGGTTTTTCTTTGGCTGGTTCATCCTGAACTGAGGAAGTTTCACTTGAAGATGTGGCTTCTTTTATAGGAATTCCTTTTTCTTGAGGAATGTCTTTCGTACCGCTAGTACTTGGCACATCGAAGTTATCAGGTTTATTTAAGGGTTCTGGCACATATCTGCCTTTGCTTTTCCATGTGGTCCTTTCAGACAAACCTATTGTTTCATCAGCATTATCGATTGGAGCTGACCAGAAGAACTCATCGCAGCCATCAGCATTGTCTTCATTTACAATAGTTGTGAGTTCAACAGTCTGATGTTCGGTTACGCCTGTGACCTTGTATACCTGATTTGGTGTGGTTCTAACTTTTTGATATACTATGACCTTCTCTGCAAGAATCGGGGACTTTTGTTGGGACATACGAGCGAACTCCACTAAATTTTCTGAAATTAGATTCTTGTGGTTTTCAGGTTCGCTTTTTACAAATTCTGAACAGTCAACCGTGTCCTCTACATAAATTTCACTCATATTGTCGTCCTCATTAAGCTCAGATGCATTTTCAACATCAATTTTGTTTTCTGAGCTCAAGTTGGCGTTTAAAGAGTCAAATTTTTGTATGCTTTCGGTTCTCAGTTTCAATCTATCATTTTCATCCAAAAGGTTTTTAAGCATGTCCTTATGGTCCTTGGATTTAATGAAAGATTCTATTTTGTCCAGTCCATACATATAGGTCGGATTAACGTCCTCAGATGATATCACACTCTCACAATTATACGCTTCGGCATCAATTTCATCCTCCTTAAACTCAAGGAAGGGTAAAATCATGCGATGAATCTTTTGTCCTATTTCACAATCAAATGAAGATGAGTAATATTAGAGTAAAGACGTTTAGCAATCAGACAAAACACATTTCGCTGTTTCAAAAGCTTTAAATTGTCTCTTTGTAAATAAATGTTTTCATCTTTTATTTTGATTAATTCCGACTCCTTCAGTTCGATCCACATGCGCCGTTCCTCACTCTTCGAAGACACCCTGCTTAATTGGTCAGTTAGGTTAGAATTGGTGACTCGAGTTTGAGTTAAACTACAATCTAGATGAGAGATTCTTGAATTAACACTTTTTAGTTCTTTTTCATATGAGCTTTGTGGGACTTTAAATGAGACAAAAACTGATTGTACCTTCTTGATCAGTTCATCAAGTTTGTTAAACTGCACGCTGAGCGGTTTCGCTGTAAAGCACAAGTTCTGTTGCTCCTTCGCGTCATCATTCCCACCATCAGTGTTGTATCCCCTCATCTGAGATACGTCGGATACCATCAAGCATCTTCCTCCACTGCTTTCTTCTTTTGCCACATAAGCCTTTCCATGAGAAGGCTTCCTTACTTCATCATCTTCAGAGTCGGTTGACCAAACCTCCACACCACCGAACTCATTATCAGCAACCGAACCTTGCACAATTAGAGCATTCATAGAAGGGTTAGCGGTAGATTTCTTCTTTCTGATCTCATCAAGCTTTTTCTGCAGCAAAGCTTCTTCATCCTTTTCCTCATCCTTTTCAGCCATCTTTTTGAGGACACAATCATTTGCATAGTGGTTCTTTCCTCTACAATAGTAGCAGCTTACTCCAGAATCACCTTCTGCCTTCGGTTCCTTCTTTGACTCTTCAGCCTTCGGTTCATCTTTAACCTTTTCAGAACTATAACTCCCCTGCCAGTTTCGGTTTTTGTTGGTGGGGAATCTCTTTTTGATGAACCTCTTGGGGTTAGACACCATCATTGCAAAGTCCTCAGAGGTGAGGTCATAGTCCTGCAAGTTGACGTCTTCTTCATCCATCACAGCTTTACTTTCGGACAGGAGGGCTAACGAACCTAGGCTTGAAACCACATTCTTCTCCTACACCACAATTTTCTCCTGAGATTTGAGAATGCCCACCAGTTTCGCCAAGGAATATGATTTAAATTGCTCGTGGGCTTTAACTGTGGATACAACTACTCTCCACTCTAATCTGAGACCGTTCAAAAACGTAACCTTCTGCTCAATAAGCTTGCTTTCGATATCATGTTTGATCACCTTGCTAAGAAGATGATTGAAGCGATCGAACGTTTGGGTCACAGTTTCTTCGGCTCCTTGCTTGAATTCACCAAACTCAGACAAGAGTAAGGTTCGAATGGAGTGTTCAAGATCTTCATCTGTAGAGTACAATTCACGTAGCCTGTCCCAAATCTCTTTTGTTGTCGTGCATGAACTCACCAGCCTGAATGTATCGGACTGAAGGGCGAATCTGATCAATCTTAACGCCTTGATATTGCATTGAAATTTTATCTTTTTCATCTTGCGCAATATCTTTAACATCTTTCAGAAGATCATTGTACTCCTTTTGAGTTTTAATAATCCTTGAAGTTGCAGAATGAGAAAACGGTCCAGAAACAATTGCTTTCCAAATGAGGTATCCATTATCCTCAGATCCTATAACGTAATCTTAAAAGTGATGCGCCCAGACTTCATAATCATGGGTGTACAGGATGGGAATCTTCGTTGTTGATCCAATGTTGTTCGAAATATTGATGGGATTGAATTGCGACTCGTCCATAATGATCGAATAACCTGTTCAAAGATCAGACTTGTAATAAATCAGATTAGGACAAAACAATAAATACCGAGATACGTCAATAATGAGATGACGGGTCAATAAATATCAGTGATTGCGGAATAACCCTAATCGAAACCTTTTTCACAGAAAAGAAGTGTATCGATTACACAGCCTCCTGCTCTGATACCAATTGATAAGTTTAAATCTAAACTTGAAGATCGATTAGATCTTAAACAGGTAAAACAAAAAACACAAAAACAGTAAATAACTCAAGAATGGATCGAATAATGTCGAATGATTAATAAGTAATCCTCAGAAGAGCTCGATAAAGAACTTCTACTGTAGAGGATTAAAGGGTTTACAAGAACGATGAAAGAAATTTGTAATGTTATCGTAATGCTATCGATCGATCTATCAAACGTTAACCTAATATGCATGCAAGCACATTATTATATAGTAAACCCTACCAGCTCACGGTTGGACAGGCCCAAACCGGAGCACAAAACTTTGGACTATTAACCGAGCCCAATGACGCAATACATAATAAGGCTACGCTACCCAACAGAGCCCCAATGGGGCAGTGATAGATTGCACACCGAAGCTGGTTCAGATCAGGACCCCAAGTGGGGGAGAGTTGGTAGTTCAAGGTGAGAGGCCACAACGAGGACCAACGGTATGTTCGGCAGTGAGAGCTAGGCGTTACCTTCAGCAGCGTTGCGCAGGATATGTCGCTTATGTCATGGAAACCCAGGAGGCGGGTAAGGCGATAGTTGATGATGTGCCCGTGGTACGAGACTTTACGGATGTATTCCCCGTGGAGTTGCCTGGGATACCTCCGGAGAGCCAGGTGGAGTTCAGGATCGACCTAGTCCCTGGTGCGGCTCCAATAACCAAGGCACCGTATCGGTTTGCTCCTCTTGAGATGCAGGAGTTGTCTACACAGCTACAGGAGTTGTTAGAGAATGGATTCATTAGACCAAGTATCTCTCCCTGGGGAGCCCTGATTTTGTTTGTAAGGAAGAAGGACGGGTCACATCGGATGTGTATAGATTACCGGGAGCTGAACAAGGTAATGGTGAAGAACCGTTACCCACTGCCAAGAATTGATGACCTCTTTGACCAGTTACAGGGAACATCTTGGTTCTCCAAGATTGATCTGCATTCAGGATATCATCAGATGAGGGATAGAGAGGAAGATGTACAGAAGACTAGGTTTCGGACGCGCTATGGCCACAATGAGCTTGTGGTGATGCACTTCGGGCTCACCGATGCTCCTGTCGCGTTCATGGGCCTCATGAACCGCGTGTGTAGACCGATGTTAGACCGGTCTGTGATATGTTTATTGATGATATCTTGGTTTACTCCAAGATGCAGGAGGAGCACGAGGAGCATCTGCGAGAGGTTCTAGAGACTTTGAGGAGGGAGAACTTGTAAGTTCTCCAAGTGTGTGTTTTGGTTACGTGAGGTGCAGTTCCTTAGGCATCTCCTCAACCAGAACGGGATTTCAGTGGACCCGGCCAAAGTGCAGGCCGTGATGAGATGGGAGGTTCCGAAGTCTCCAACTGAGATTCGGAATTTCATAGGATTAGCCGGCTACTATCGGAGATTCATCCAGGATTTCTCCAAGATAGCCATACCCCTAACCAGGCTAACAAGGAAGGTCATGGTCTTTCGTTTGGGGCCTGAGCAGTAGGCCGCATTCGAGACACTGAGACAGAGATTGTGCGAGGCGCCAATCTTAGCCTTGCTAGAGGGCATGGAAGATTTTGTTGTGTACTGCGATGCATCTATCTCAAGTTTGGGCGTAGTATTGATGCAGAGAGGGCACGTCATCGCCTACGCGTCGAGGCAGCTGAAGCCTCACAAGGCGAACTATGCGACCTATGATTTAGAGCTGGGAGCTGTTGTATTCTCCCTCAAAATTTGGCGTCATTACCTCTATGGGGTTCGCTGTACCATCTACACGGATCATAAGAGTTTGAGGTACCTCATGGATCAGCCGAATCTAAACATGATGTAGCATCAGTGGATGGACGTGGTAAAGGATTACGATTGCGAGATCATTTACCATTTGGGAAAGGCCAATGTGGTGGCTGACGCGCTTAGCCGCAAGGCAGCACTGATCAGGGATATCTGCCTGAGGATGACAGTGTTGACTCCATTGTTGGAGCGGATTCAGGAGGCCCAACAGGAGGGCATGAAGGAGGAACATTGGAAGAGGGAGCGGATTGTGGGGCAGGTTTCCTCCTTCAACTATGACAACCGAGGATTACTGACACTACACCGTAGGGTGTGGGTGCCATACCACAGGAGGTATGCGCCAGGTACTAATGGAGGAGGCACATAAATCTCGGTTCACCATTCATCCCGGGGCGATGAAGATGTATAAGTATCTTCGTCTGGACTATTGGTGGCCCTGCATGAAGCGGGATGGGGCATGATTCATGGAGCGGTGCTTCACCTACAGGAAGTTCAAGGCTGAGCATCAGAGACCTCACGACAAGATGTAGCCATTGGATATTCCGTTGTGGAAATGGGAAGACATCACGATGGATTTTGTCACTAAGCTTCCTAGGACCGCGCAGGGAGTGGATTCGATCTGGGTCATCGTCGAGCGATTGACCAAGAGCGCCCATTTTATCCCGATTCAGGAGAGCATCTCGGCCGAGGAGTTGGCCGACATCTATATCCGGGAGGTAGTGGCACGGCACGGTGTGCCACTTTCTGGGATTTCAGACAGGGATGTGCGGTTCACTTCTAGGTTTTGGAAGAAGTTTCATGACAAGTTGGGTACTCGTCTGCACTTTAGCACCGCCTTTCACCCGCCGACAGATGGTCAGAGCGAGCAGACCATCCAGACCCCGCAGGATATGCTACGAGCATGCGTGTTAGACTTCAAGGGTAGTCGGGATACCTACCTTCCATTGGCAAAGTTCTCCTATAACAATAGTTATCATGCGAGCAGTAACCGTCCTCCCTTCAAGATGCTATATGGGAGGAAGTGCAGAACCTCGATATGTTTGGGCGAGGTTGGCCAGAGGGTAATGAGGAGCACCGGTGTAGTGCTCAAGACGACAAAGAAGATTTAACGGGTCCGGATCAGGCTTCAGACTACTCAGATTCGGCAGAAAAGCTATGCCGATAAGCGTCGATCAGACCTGGAGTTCCAGGTCGGGGATATGGTTCTCCTGAAGCTGTCGTCGTGGAAAGGCGTTATCCGATTCAGGAAATGGGACAAGTTGGGGCCCAGGTACATTTGACCATTCAGGGTTATAGCCCGGGTGGGCAAGGTGGCGTATAGGCTGGATTTGCCAGCCGAACTCAGTCAAATACACAACACTTTGCATGTTTCTCAGCTGCAAAAGTGCCTGCTGGACGCCTCAACCGTGGTACCCTTGGAGAACATTCAGGTTGATGGCAGCCAGAACTACATTGAGTAACCGGTGGTAATCCACGACCGGAAGTCGAAGGATTTGAGGAACAAATGGTCGGAGTTGACTTGGGAGCCGGTCGGCGAGATGATTGTGCATTACCCCGAGCTGTTTCAGGATCGAGCAGCAGACTTCAAGGACAAAGTCTAAAATAAGCGGGGGAGATTTGTAGGACCTAGTTCTTGGTACGTATTCTTGTTGGATAAGGTGTCTAAGTCCATAACTATTTCGGGTGTGTACTTGACCCGACCCGGCATGGTCCATTTGGGTTGCATGGCACCATGCAATTGGATAGACTAAATGAGAGAAATAACACTTGGAGATTATTAATATATTATAAGTTCTAATATATTAATAATATTATTATTTGATTAGTTTGATCAAAGAATTAATTTGGAATTAATTAAGTGATCAAAGGATAACTAATTAAATATATGGGTTGATTATGTAAATCATTCATATCTTGTATAGTGGGCTAAGAGGCTCCATGGATTATCAAGTTGGGTTATACCCATAGGATGCTCCATGGGAGTTACAAACCCATGGGTCATGGAAATGAAGAGTCATGACACATTAGGGTTTACATGGTGTAACCCTAGATGTGTCAACACTATATAAGGATCCCATTCTCCACCAAAATCGGCAAGACATAAGAAACTAGAGGGCTTGGCCGATTTAAGAGGTGTGTATTAGCTCAAAGGTCTTTCCAAGAGCATTTGGTGTTGTGTGAAGCATTTGAGGCATCACAGTTGGGATGCTAGGCTCACAAGGTTTCAAGGAACATACGCAACAACAAGGTAAGTTCTTCTATCTTGCATTCAAGTTAAAATTGTTCCCCATGTATGCTAGATAGGAATATAACCTTGGAAATTCAACTTTGCATGATAATTATACAAACATAGATCCAAGGTTATTAGGGTTGCATGTACACTTAGGAAGTGTTAGAATGCTCAAAACCCATCAGTGGTATCATAGCCTAGGCTTGTTTGTTTGTTATTTGTCCTTAAAAGTTGAAGGAAGTCGAAAAACTTGTTGTCTGACTACTAGACTCGGCGAGTCCATGGGGGGACTCGTCGAGTTCACTTGTATCTTCAACCTACTCGGCGAGTAGGTTCATGCACTCGGCGAGTAGGGTCGACAGAATGCAGATTTTCGACTTGAGTTGCTGGAAATGGATTAGAAACATTACCCTAAACTGTTTTGGTACTTGAAAACTTGTTTTAGATGGTGTAATGTCTTGCTAATTCATTTACAACAACTAGTTATCAAAATTACAAAGTTTTAAGTGTAGTTTTGATTCATGAAAATGCTTATGTTCATGTTCTTGATCTTATGATGTTTAGATGATCATAGGAATTATTTGTAACCTATGTGGTAGTTTAATTCTTGATCATAATGTGTTTTAATGGAGTCCATAACTTGTCCTCAAGTTATGGAAAACCAAAAGTCACTTGAGTTAAAAAAAACCATTAAAAGAACACAAGAGTTAGAAAAATGAAGAGTCTTCATTTTATTACTCTATTAAACTCATAAGTTACAAGAAATGAAAAGTTTTGAAAGTTTACAAAACTTTCCCTCAAGTTTTGGAACAAGTAAAGTTAAGTTAAAACTTTAGTTCCAACCCTTAGAATTTTAAAAAGTTAAAATTCAACCCTTATACTTATATTATTATGATTTAATAATTATATATATATATATATATATATATATATATATATATATATATATATATATATATATGTATAAGAACAAAGTCGTCTTACCGCTAGTACGCCTCATTCACGAAGCCGGTCTATAAGGTGGGTATAAGGTTGTTGCCTATAAAATGGTGACTTAATGGGTGTCCATTCTCACCCACCGCTTGCTTGATCGGTGAAGGGTCGTTAGCCGAACGGGTAAGACAAGGACTTATAAATTCTCATTAAAAGTATGATGAATATTATAAAGTAACTAAATGTTTTATTAAATTCCCAATCTTAGTTACTTTAGGAAAAATGTGAATAAGGTGCTAATCCATGAAGTTACACTTTACACTTTGTTTAAGTCGTTGGTGGAGCGTGTGTGGTTAACCGGCACACTAACTTGGACTTAACAAGGTAGGTAAAGGGTGACTTAAGGTTTATTATAGTATCGATGGAGCGTGTGTGGTTTACCGGCACATCGATTGAGTGATAAACTTCAAGGGTACCAAGTGATTTGCATGGTTACTTCACACCTCGTTTTGTGATCCTCGGTATCCCAGTCACAAAACTTGGAGGGCACACTTGAGATTGAAACATGCCTTTGAAAAGTTCATTGAATCTCAAAGAATCTAGGAATTTCTAAGAACCAATCAAAAAAACCTAATATTTAATATTTCGTTTTTGTGGTGGAAATTGGTGAATCGTCATTCACCTACCTTTCAAATATGTTATAGCTTGGATTACGGCATACCTCTTCCAAGTTATAATATATTGTGATTGGATCCCAACCTTAATATTACATTTGGGTGTTCTATTAAGGAGTCTCCTAATATCTAAACTAATCTTGTCCTCTTCTTTCAGATGTCTTCAAACAATGTTGTTTCTGGCTCTAATCCTAATGGCTCCTTTACCCTTATGAACTTGTGTGGGAAAGTCACCTTTGATGGATCCAACTTCAATGAGTGGATCAGAAACATCAGGATGATTACCCGCTACGAGGACAAAGAATATGTCCTTGACAAGGAGCTTAAGGAGATTGATGAGACCACTGCAACTCCTCAGGAGATCGCTGACTTTCAGGCACATGAAAGGGATGCTACGAAAGTGGCTGGCATCATGATGGCCACGATGACAGCGGAACTCCAAAAGTCTTATGAGGATTTCTACCCTTATGAAATGCACCAAGATTTGATGGAAAGATACCATCAAAGTGCACGACAAGAGAGGTATGAAATCATTTGCTCCATGATAACAACCATGATGAAGGATGGGGAATCCGTCACGAGCCACATGCAGAAAATGCAAATGTATGTGGATCGTTTGCTGAAGCTTAATGTGAACTTCCCTGAGGATCATGCAATAGATATCATTTTGCACTCCTTACCATCGTGCTATGACCAATTCCGCATGACATATCACATGAATAAGGAAAAGGTCACACTCAGCAAACTTCAGGGACTTCTCAAGACCACAGAAACAGGTCTTAAGGGGAAGTCGGTTGTTAACACTCCTACTCAAAACTCTACTCCGGTTTTGGCAATCGGGAAAAGTCGAGGGAAGAAGAGAAAGAGCTCTTCTAAGGGTACCAAGGTTCGGACCCTTGATGGCTCTTCTTCAAGTGGAACCAAGAAAGGTTTCATCACTCCTTCTTCTGACCCAAAAGAGGCTGAATGCTTCTATTGCCATGAAAAATCACATTGGAAGCGGAACTGCCCAAAATACCAACAAGATGTGAAGGATGGGAAAGTTAAACCCAACCATGCAGGTATTTACACTATCATTTCTAATAACTCACCCCATTCTAAATCTTGGGTCCTTGATACCGGGTGTGGTATTCATATTTGTTGTGACTTGCAGGGACTAAGAAGAAGTGAGAATGTGGAGCAAGGAAGAATAAACTTGATCATGGGGAATAGGAAAGCTTTACCTGTTACCAAGATTGGAGTTTATACTTTATCGCTAAGTAGTGGGTTTAATTTAGATTTGAATAAATGTTGTTACTCGCCAGGAATGGCAAGAAATATTATTTCCTTTCATGCTTTGTACAAACAAGGGTTTACCTTTTCAGTTAATAATGAAGTTGGTTCTATTGATGCTTTCTTTAATAATGTTCTTTATTTTAAAGCATTACCTTGTGATGGTGTGTATGAAGTTGTATCTGTTGTAGATAACTTAGGAAATAATGTTTTGTGTATTGATTCTATTAATAATAATAACTTGGATAAAGCATCATTATGGCATTGTCGTCTTGGACATATAAGCAAGAAACGCATAGGCCAACTCCAAAAGGATGGAGTCTTGGAGTCATTTCACCTAAAGTCAGATGATAGTTGCGAATCATGCTTACTTGGAAAAATGACAAAGTCACCCTTCACAGGTTCGTGTGAGAGGGGTGAAGGTTTGTTGGACCTTATACACACGGATGTGTGTGGACCATTCAAACATGCCACAAGGGATGCTAATCGTTATTATTTGACTTTTACTGATGATTATAGTAGATATGGATATGTCTACTTGATCAAGCATAAGTCAGAGACTTTTGAGAGGTTTAAGGAATTTAAACAGGAAGTCGAGAATCAATTGGGCAGGAACATTAAGATGCTTCTATCCGATCGTGGTGGTGAGAATCTTAGTTCAGAGTTCCTTGACTATCTAAGGGAATGTGGGATAGTCTCACAATTGACACCTCCCCGGACACCACAGTTGAATGGTGTGGCTGAGAGGCGTAATCGAACCTTGTTAGATATGGTTCGTTCCATGATGAGTCGAGCTTCGCTACCAATCTCATTCTGGGGGTATGCCTTAGAGACTGTCGCCCATATCCTTAATCTAGTCCCTACAAAGAAAGTTGCCAAAACTCCTCACAAGATGTGGACTGGTAAAGTACCCAAACTAGACCACATCAAGATTTGGGGTTGTGAGGCTTTCGTGAGACGTGAGACTCATGATAAGCTCGAACCCCGAAGCGAGAGGTGTATTTTCATCGGCTACCCACAACAGTCCTTTGGTTACCTCTTCTATAGACCTAGTGAAAATGTGGTCTTTGTAGCTAGGAGGGCTTTCTTTAGAGAAAGAGAGTTCATAAGCCAAGGAAACAGTAGGAGGCAAGTTGATCTTGAAGAAATTCAAGAGTCAAGCGGTGAAGGAACTTCAAACCCTGGCACTCAACTTGAGGAGGAAACTCCTGTTGAACCAATTGACATGTATGTACCTCTGAGGCGTTCCAAAAGGGTTAGGAATGCTCCTGAGCATTACTATGGATTCCATATTACTGCAGAAGGAGATACACTTATCAGTGATGAGACACTGATAGGTCTGGATGAACCTAACAGTTACGCGGAAGCCATGGCAGGCCCTGAGTCAGCCAAGTGGAAAGAGGCAATGGACAGTGAAATACAGTCCATGTATGACAATCAAGTTTGGAACTTGGTTGAGAATGTACCAGGTCGTAAGACAGTAGGGTGCAAATGGGTCTTCAAGAAGAAGACCGACATGGATGGAAATGTACACACATATAAGGCTAGACTGGTTGCAAAGGGTTTCTCTCAAATTCTTGGAGTGGACTATGATGAGACCTTTTCTCCAGTAGCCAAGATTAAGTCTATTCGGGTTCTGTTGGCCATAACTGCATTTCATGACTATGAAATATGGCAAATGGATGTCAAAACCGCGTTCCTTAATGGAAAGTTGGCTGAAGATGTTTACATGAGTCAGCCAGAGGGTTTTGTCAGTGCAGAGTACCCTAATAGAGTGTGTAAGCTTGAGAAATCCATTTATGTATTGAAGCAAGCACCTCGCAGATGGAATCTTTGCTTTGATGAAAAGGTCAAGGAATTTGGCTTTTCTAGGACTGAAGATGAGTCTTGCGTGTATGTCAAGGCTAGTGGGAGTATAGTTAGCTTTTTGGTGTTGTATGTGGATGACATACTACTCATAGGAAATGACATCCCAACTCTGCAGGAAGTTAAGTCCTGGCTTGGGAAGTGGTTCTCTATGAAGGACCTAGGAGAAGCTACCTATATTCTAGGGATAAGGATCTTGAGAGATCGGAGTAAAAGACTAATTGGACTTAGTCAGAGTACCTACTTGGATAAGGTGCTGAAGAGATTCAGCATGCAGGATTCCAAGAAAGGAGAGTTACCCATCCAGAGTAACACCAGATTGAGTAAGACACAAAGCCCTAGCACTGAGGCTGAGATAGCAGAAATGAGTCGAACACCTTATGCTTCGGCTATAGGATCGATCATGTATGCTATGACGTGTACTCGACCCGATGTAGCTTTTGCCTTGAGCATGGTTAGCAGGTATCAGGCGAACCCTGGCAAGGCACACTGGACTGCGGTAAAGAATATCCTTAAGTACCTACGGAGGACCAAGGACTGGGTCCTTACCCTTTGTGGGAGTGATGACTTGAGAGTTGTAGGGTATAGTGATGCTAGCTTCCAGACTAATAGGGATAATTTCCGCTCTCAGTCGGGCTGGGTCTTTACCCTAAATGGAGGAGCAATCTCTTGGAAGAGTTCCAAGCAAGAGACAGTGGCTGATTCAACTTGTGAATCAGAGTATATTGCAGCTAGCGAGGCGGCAAAGGAGGCGATATGGCTGAAGAACTTCATTGGAGACCTTGGAGTTGTACCAGCTATCAAAGAGCCAATGGAGATTTTTTGTGATAGTGAAAGTGTTGTTGCCTTAGCCAAAGAACCAAGGGATCACGGGAGATCCAGACACATCGACAGAAAATACGATTTTATCAGACATCGGATAGAAGAAGGACTCCTCGTGGCAAAGAGGGTATCATCGGATGAGAACCCAGCAGATCCCCTCACGAAGGGACTGACTCGGGTTAAGCATCTCCAGCATGCTCGGAGCATAGGGCTGAAGGATGATATTAGATTCAGTAGTTAGATAACCCAGAAATTTGTAAAGTGTAATTGAAATTAGATGATGAATAAAAGAAGTTTTATTTATGAGTAAAGTGTTGCTATCTCTTGTCGATCGTTTACTATATTTCTTTTGCATGTTTTGACTTCAAGAATAATTTTGTTTGGTATAACATATTATTCAAACCTCCACAGTCGGTCATATGTCGGAAGTAGGTATGAATCAAGACTGTCATGATGGGTTGTAGAGGTCTAAGGTGTTGGACAAGGCCACAACAATCATGAGTGCTCATAAGTTCTGAGTATTGGACTCAACCCACGCTCACTAGAATCACCTCATGGAATTCTATCTCGAGTGATCGTGAGACGGTAATATCATATAAGTCTTCAAACCTAGAGATATGATTTGTTACTTACAAGTTGGTTATGCATTAACTGTACGAAAACGCATTGGTAACTCGATGTTATAAAACGTGCTTTTGTGTGTAATTCAATGAGTGGTAGAGCAAACATATGAGTCGAAGTTTATCTGTTCCTTCTTGGATTAGAAGCTGATATCTGGGCCCCTCGATGATTTTGTTTTGACCTATGTACCGGGCCCGGTCAGAACTAAGTTGATGTGTTCAAATAAGTTCTTTTTCAAACAAATCGGAAATCGAGAAACAAACTGCTGGACAATAATTAAGACATTGTTCCATGTATTTGTCCGGCTGATATCTAGAACGGAGGATTATATGATCCCTTATCTTAAATGGTGTACCATCATCTTCTCAGTTCCGAGAGACCTTGAAAGAGCTACGATTGCCGGTCGGTTCCTGAAGTATTAGAGATATAGTTATTAGACTTATCCAAGTGGGAGACTGTTGGATAAGGTGTCTAAGTCCATAACTATTTCGAGTGTGTACTTGACCCGACCCGGCATGGTCCATTTGGGTTGCATGGCACCATGCAATTGGATAGACTAAATGAAAGAAATAACACTTGGAGATTATTAATATATTATAAGTTCTAATATATTAATAATATTATTATTTGATTAGTTTGATCAAAGAATTAATTTGGAATTAATTAAGTGATCAAAGGATAACTAATTAAATATATGGGTTGATTATGTAAATCATTCATATCTTGTATAGTGGGCTAAGAGGCTCCATGGATTATCAAGTTGGGTTCTACCCATAGGATGCTCCATGGATGCTCCATGGATGCTCCATGGGAGTTACAAACCCATGGGTCATGGAAATGAAGAGTCATGACACATTAGGGTTTACATGGTGTAACCCTAGATGTGTCAACACTATATAAGGATCCCATTCTCCACCTATCGGCAAGACATAAGAAACGAGAGGGCTTGGCCGATTTTAAGAAGTGTGTATTATCTCAAAGGTCTTTCCAAGAGCATTTGGTGTTGTGTGAAGCATTTGAGGCATCACACTTGGGGTGCTAGGCTCACAAGGTTTCAAGGAACATAAGCAACAACAAGGTAAGTTCTTCTATCTTGCATTCAATTTAAAATTGTTCCCCATGTATGCTAGATAGGAATATAACCTTGGAAATTCAACTTTGCATGATAATTAGACAAACATAGATCCAAGGTTATTAGGGTTGCATGTACACTTAGGAAGTGTTAGAATGCTCAAAACCCATCAATTCTTTTATTAATTCTTTAAAATATTTTGCATTTTGGCCTTGGACTCGGCGAGTTGAAGGACCAACTCGCCGAGTAGAAGCGGGATGAGACGCGAGGTTTAAGCAGTGGACTCGTTGAGTCGGGTCTCGGATTCGGCGAGTAGGCCCTGTCTAGACAAAAACCCTAATCTGAGGCTTTGCACCCTATTTAAACACCTTAACTCGGCCTCCTTCGTCCCATTTCCTCCCAGGAGACCCCCATAGCAAACCCTAGCCGTTATTGAAGAAATCTAAGGAATTTGGAATGATTTTGGTGCTTTTGTGATCCAAGGAAGGATGGAAAAGCTTGAAGGATCAAGAGGAGGCTGGAGGGATCCGATTTTGAGCATCATTTGCAGTCTACAGGATGTATAAAGTCTATACCTTATTTGTTCTTTTGATAGATCCCATTTTGTGGAGTTTTAGGGATTTTCTAAGCCATTTTGGTCACCAACCATGATTGCAAGCATGGTTAGGGGTTGATGTTTCAGATCTAGGTCCTTAGAGGGGTTACAAGGTAGAAAGGAGTGGCTTTTGCACTCAAAGAAGGTCCCATGCATTGTAAGAGCTTGTTTTAGGATCTTTTTAGCTCAAAGTCACATGCAAGCACGTAAAGATTGTAACATTACGTGCTACATCGATTTTATAAGCATAGATCTATCTTTTGATCAAGGGTTGTACGTCAGAAATCGAAGATTTAGTGAAAGGAGGTGACCGACTCGACGAGTCCATTCTTGGACTCGGCGAGTCCAAGGTTTCTGTCCCATATCAGTTGAGAATCAAAAGGACCCAGTTGAGTGTGGAAAAGTTTTAGGGAGTCCCGTGGGGTGACCCAACATTCTAGAATAAGCTATTATTCTGGAAATTCATGGGACTCGACAAGTGCATGAACAGACTCGGCGAGTCCAAGGCAATCTTCTTAAGGATGAAGATGAACTCGACGAGTTGTTCATACAACTCAGCGATTCAAGGACAGGACCTGTGTATCAGTTGAAGATGAACTCGACGAGTTGTTCAAACAAATCGGCGAGTCAGATGAAGATTCAGTCGATGTTCAATTAAAAGGAAAACCCGTCGAGTCATCGCCTAACTCGACGAGTAGAGACGTGTATAAGGACAAACGGAAGGATAGGGACTCGGCGAGTTGGCAAACCAACTCGGCGAGTCAGGTCAATTGGAAGTTGACTTTGACTTTGACTTTCACTTATTTAGGGGTAAAATGGTCATTTTACCCTAAGAACAATTAGCAGTGTATGACTAAGTGTTTTGTGGGAATTATGGCCGGAGGATTTCCGGAGCAGCAGCGGCAGTAGTAAGAGGATTCCCACACAGATCAGCAACTACTACGAGGTGAGTTACCTTCCAGTAGCGGTGGGTCTACGACCACAATGCTGGCCCATCAGTAGGAGTTGTATGTTAGATGATTGTCTTTGTGATATCATCTAGGTTTGCTACTACCTGATATGTTATATGCTAGCATGATATGTTATATCTGATAGTAGTAGAGTTTGGTTGTTAGGACCGAAGGGTAGGTCAGGCACCCCAGATATGTCCGACAGTATGTGATGATATGTTTGTATGTTGGCATGATATGTTATATCTGATAGTGGTAGTAGGAGTGGAATAGTCCCCAAGTTTGGTTGCTAAGACTGAAGGGTAGTTCGGACACCCTATATATGTCTAATAATATGTTATGATATGTGTGATAGTAGCAGTAGGGGTGAAATAGTCCTCGAGGGTCGGTTGTTAGGACCGACAGGTAGGTCAGCACCCCAGAATGGCTTGACGCGTGTAGGACGGCTCCCTAGAATGGCCGCAAGGGTAGGTCGGCACTCCAGAATGGTCGTACCGGGTAGGTCGGGCACCCCAGAATTGCACGACAGTATGTATTCTATGTGATTATATGGTATGTGGTACGATGGGGGAACTCACTAAGCTTCGTGCTTACAGTTTACAATTTTGGTTTCAGGTACCTCTTCAGCGAAGGCGAAGGAGTTGGCGCGGTAGCGGCACATCATACACACACTCTTTGCTTTCCGCACTATGGATATTCTGGGATTGTACTCTGATTTGTTACAGATTTTATTAATTGGGTTTCAGATACTATACAGTGTTTTATGAGATGATGTGATTTCATAGTATTTTCTTATGAAAGTTTTTACAAGTTAATTAGTCAAAAATGAAATTTTTGGACTTCAAAATTAGGTCGTTACAACCAACTTAATTGTTGAAACTTTTTTGAAACTACTTGTATTCTCAGTAAATCAGTGAACCAGATAAACAACAGCTTTTGAGGATGGGACGCTCAGACGTCAAACATTTCATTTTGTCATAATAATGTAATTGATTTCGGAAGCATGTGAACACATATTACGATGTAACTTTTTCAACTATATTTATGATGGTTGTATTACTTTGAGCACTATTATACTCCTTGTTATGATACTAAACATGAAGTCCTCTACCCCCGAACGTTTCTGCCATGCTTAGTTCGGAGGTACGACATTGTTTAATTTTATTTTTAATTTTTTTTTCAACAGGCTCTTGCATCAATTTTCATTCTAAATCTCAGGGGCCATTTGGGTCACTAGACCAAAGTCTTTGATTCTCTAGATGTAAACTCGTTCGTTTTGATGTTTCTGGAACCATTAAAAAACCTTGTCTTCTTGTATTTTATATCACATTTTGTAGACATTATAGTTGTAATAATTTTGTAAACGAGTTATGTCATGTGTTGGAGGTTTGCTAATTATGTCAAATAGAGTTTATGTGCAATGTATTATGTACTTAAAATATTATGTAAATTTTAAAATAATACTAATGTTGCTTAAAAGTGATAAAAAATGTTGCCTTACTTGTGTAGATTGGATCAAGCAAAAAATGTGTACTTTGTTGTTCAGTTGATTTCTTCCGGCAATCCTGTTATATAAAATAATTGAAATATTTTAACAGAACTACTCAATCTCAATAGTTAAATGCAAACTTATAAAATACATATATAACATAATTAATAGAGCAATGACAATACCTTTTGAAAGTGAAGTTGAATGTGATAGTGAATCGATAATGTCAAAACAATCTCTGCTTAGACCGTCTAGCACCACATACAGCCACCCATGACCGACTCCGCCTAACTCGGCTGACTCAAATTAATCGTAGATAGTAAGAGACCGCTAGGCGCCTAGGCGGCCGCCTAGACCGACTTTTACACACTGATATATATATATATATATATATATATATATATATATATATATATATATATATATATATATATATATATATATATAAGAGTACGTTTTTGACAAGTGAAGTCTCCTATGCCTTTCTAAGCCAAAGTGAAGTACCAAATATACCCCTTAGACCTATTACACGGTTAAAGATTTGATTTTTGGAATTTGAATTTCAAATCATATGCATAAATTGGTTACTTTCCATGTTAATCCCTACAAAATCCTCCCCAAAACCCGATACCTTGAATCGCTCTGGATTTGATTTCAAAATCCCTAGCTCCCTTCTTCTTTGTCATTTCATTCTTTTCAAACTTTTAGAAAGACCTTAAGAAAGAATTATTTGGTTCTTGATTGATAACTTCGATTTTGAAAGAGTTTAAGGCTTATAAACATCTAATGCAAAACATTTAGGTGAACACGACGAACTCGAAGAAGTACTGCAATCGTCTAGATATTAGAGTTGTGTTGCCTCAAGCAAACATGTGACATTACCGGTAGATCTCCTCTATATTTAGTTTTTTAAGTTTAGTATAATTTTAAGTATTTATTATTTGTTTCTTTCGTTTATGTCTCAACTAAAGTAATAATGCAACTTGAGAAGAAAGCCCCTATTTACTTGCAAATTGCAATGTAAGATAACTTACTAAATCAGAACATAGTTGCAGGTCCAGGAGCAACCACAAAAGATGTTACCCCCTAAAATGTTAAGAAGATGAATGAAAAATATTAAAATAATATTTGTATTTTAAAGCTTTTAGCTATGGTGGTCTTTTATTTATACTTTAGTAAAGAGACACTAAAGAGACACACGACATGTTGCTGAAACATGAAAATTGAGAGTTATTTATCTTGCTCCTCCCCAAAGACCTTCACCAGTTCCATAAGAACCAAAGAAAGTGTCTTCACCTACAAATACAATGTTAAGTAATGAGAATTGCAATGGCTTCCAGGTTGGTTTTGCTTTTATTTAAGGTTTATATTTTTAGTTTGTTGAATCTTTATATTCAAACAAGTAATGAATTTTCAGGTAGATCTATTATTACAAATTTGAGGGATGAGAAGAATGCTGCTAGTCAACAAAGTAATAGAATCTAACAAGAAATGTTGTGTTTTTATAAGCTTTATTATAAGTATTTGGTACAATTAATCCATCATTTGTTTAAAATGTTTGCCAAATACTATGTTGGAACTATTGAGAGGCGTGAAGGGAACAAAACTCAAGATTTTGAAGACTTACGTAAAGAGGGAGAGAGAATATATTCAAGAACAATCACAATTCATAGTCAGATGAGTTTTGTTGGTTTCTATACTGATTTCACTATAACTTGATGTTTCCTCTTCTAAATTTTCTTTTAATAGATTGAGAGTAATAAGCCGAAATTATGAGGTTGCTTGATTTGGGATCAATTGTTTATGTGATTACCAACTATGTTGTGATTGTTGAAGACAGGAAGTGACAACCTTTGGATGTGAGTATTGGACTCACTATGATTGCATAGTCTGTAAGAAAGTCACTTGCTAATATTATTATAATCATATAACACCAAAACTATTTATGTTTTTCATACATTCATTAAGGTTTCAATTATTTCCTATTATTCTTTTAGGTTTTATCGGATATTTGTGTCTTTTTGTCTATTGTTACCTAAAAATGTAGTTATTGATGTAATATATATATATATATATATATATATATATATATATATATATATATATATATAATGGAAAGAATTACATATAGGATGAGATAAAGCACTTATAAATAGTAATATGTTTTTGGGATTACTAACATGTAATCTTACTTACTAGAAATCATTTAAGAGGGACAAGGAAAAAATGGTCAAACATATGTTTGATGGTTCATAAAAGACATATTTTAATTAAATTGAAAAAATTATATTTGACCAAATTGTACAGGGCACACGAATGCTTCATGAAATGGCAACATACCTCTCTTTCACTGATAATTTAGGAAATATATTTTATTTGTTACATGTTTCAGCATATAGGTGATGACTTTGTTGTTATCTGTTTCTATGATGTCTTTCGTATTTTGTAGTAAGAGCTTTTTCCCTTGCAGTTTGAGTAACTTTTGCATTCTAAAACAAACATCACTTTAGAGATAGTTTTAATATTTGGCAAGATCTATTTTGGTTACTAAAATGTGTTGCTTTTTTCTCAATTCATTTCCCATCTGGTGAATATATGGAAACCATTTTAAATAAGAGTTCAAACTTTCTTGTTGGCAAGATCTATTTTGGTTACTAAACCATTAACATAATTTTTATATAAAAATAACACATTTATCGTACTTTATATAGTTGTCACATGTGTGTCCGGCCCATATTCAAGTATAAATAGAAGTGTTAGTGTGAGGAGTAGAGATTGATGAACAAAAGAGAGTTTACGGCCGGAGAGAGAAATTGTGTGTGTGAATCTTTTGTATCCGGATCATAATTCTAATCAATTCATACATAGATTCATCATATTCTTCTTCTTATTCTCTTCTATTTGATCTAACATCATCTGTTTGATTGAGATTCCGCACCATCAAACGGATCTGACTGACACACGGGCAGATTAGGGACTTACAATTGGTATCAGAGCCAGGTTGTATCAGTCAAAAGGATTTATTGTTTCATCCAAAAATCGAATATTCTGTGTTTACGGTCCAAGCTTACGGCCGTAAACACCGAGTTCTTGGGCCGTAAACCTATTTTCGGGCATTATTTGATCTTATTTTCTAAATATTTTTGCGTTTGTGGATAGATCTCGCAAAATTAAGGGGGTTTGTTCTTCGTGTTTTTCATAAAAAGGGGTTTTTGATTGAGTTTTGGAGCTTCAAAGTCGAAAAATCGCTGTTTTTCACGTAATTGTTGAAGGGTTTTCAGCCGGAGCTTACTGCCGGAAACGGTTCACGTCCGGCGGCGGGATTCGGGTTTACGACTAGGGTTTCCGGAGTTTACGGCTCGTCTCGGCGGCTTGCGGATCGAACGCTTTCGGCTCGGCTCGGATCACAGCTCGACTCAGTGGTTTGCAGCTCCTGCAAGGGCTTCAATAAAAAAGGAGAACGGATTTGAAGGATGCAAGGATCAACCTGGATCCATTCTACAATCAGTCACGCACCTTGCCAACTCCTCCAACAGATCACTTGGTTATTTCATTCCGATACTTTAAACTTAACCATTCCCAGTCGCACCAATCTTTCGCATCTTTGTCATTTTCAACCCAAATTCAATTTCATTTTATTTTAAAATTCATTTTTCATCCAAAATTAAAATAATAATAATAATAAATAATAATAATAATAATAATAATAATAATAATAATAAGAATAAATTGTTTTTATTTTTGACTTTTTATTTTAAATTTTGACTTTGACTTCCATGTTTGACCTTTGACTTTAAGCTTTGATTTTTTTTTATTTTCAAATTTAGCTTTTCGTTTTGACTTTTAAGTGACTTTTCAAGTTTGACTTTTGAGTTTGATTTTTTTTTTACTTAAAAAAAAGGCATTTTAAATTTGACGTTTAATTTTTATTTTAGCTTCTAGTTTTTTTTATTATTGATTTAAGTTCTACGAGGGAGTTGAAAACATGAAAGAAAGTCGTCAGGATATGTTAAGACAAATTTTCAACTTTTTCGATTATGTCCCTGGAGAAACGCTCGAAGCTCAGTTGCAGCGATTCACTACACTCACTACTGAGATGAATATAGCCGGGATCTTCTTCTCCAAATCAGAGATAAACAAAAAGCTACTAAATTCACTTCCAAAATCATGGGATATGAATGTAGTTGTCATCAAGAAGACAAAAGATCTCAATCGTCTTAGTATTGCTGAAGTAATTGAAGAGCTTGACGCTTTAAAGAGTTCTGTAAACCTTTCGGTCAATGAAGTGTCATGTTCTCATTCTTGTGAAGTTTCATGTTCTCAATCATGTGAAGATACGATTAAATTTCTTCAGGATCAAATTGATTTATTTAAAAGAGAAGTTGAGGACCTGAGATATGAAGGATATCAACTCAGGAAAGGACAGAAACCCCAGAAGGCTGAGTTAGAAGCTAAAACCAAGGACTTTAGGAAACTTCAGGAAGACTATAGTAACAAATGTGAAAACTATGATTATGTAGTCAAACAAAATGCTGAGCTAGTGTCTGAAGTTGAATCTTGGAAAGGAAAGTTTGAAAACGCCAAACTTGATGTTAGAAAATATGATTTCTCAAGTGAGGTGGTTGCAAATATGATAGACCAAAGCATGCAGTTTAAAAGGAATCAAAACAAGGGTCTAGGGTATGATAGTGTACCTCCTCCTTTCAATCATAACTACACATCCATCCCTATGACAAAGAAAGAAATTGACAGGGAGCCACATCTTCAATATGGCAAACGAGTTGGATTTGTGTCAGGAGGAGTTATTAATATTGAAGATACTAATGTTGCTACTTCTTGTGCAGGTAAAGTAGCAGAGCATGAGAACAAGGAGAGTTCTTCTGAACAAACAAACGACCCCTTGAACTCTAAATATGTTGCTTCTAACAAACCTGCCGTTGGTAAATACAGGCCTCCAATTCCAGCGCAACAGAGTGCCTGTCGCAAGTGTGCATGTGGGAACAATAAGAAACAAGGCAAAATACGCCACCAGGGGTAGGAAGAAACAATTTCCTAGTGAAGAAAAGGACTTGTTTTCACTGTGGAACACCTGGACACATTGCTAGAAACTGTCCAAATCGCGCATACGTTCCTTACTATGCACAAGGCTGGCAGAACGCACTAGGAGGGAGATACGCCAAAAGAATCCCCTCAAGGTCACGTTCAGACAATAGCGATTGGAACGCGCAGAAGGCCAAGAATCAGATTCCCAAGGCCAAGCATCCAACTCCCAAGGCCAAGATTCCGAATCCCAAGGGAAAGAAGGAAAAGTCGGCCAAGAAGTCCAATCCAAGAGATGTTCCTATGAAACCAAGACCGGTTAGGTCAAAGTCATCTAGGCAGACGGCTTCAAGTTCCAAATCAAGTGCCGAGGCACCCATCGGATCGAAAAAGAAATGGGTTAAACCTAACTACAAATGGGTTCCGAAGGCTCAATCTCCCAAATTAACTAATGCTTCTAACATTTCTACATCTTCTGTTTGTGATAAGCAGGATATGTCATGGGAGACAGTATCATGCGTTGATGACAAAGGTCGACCCAGTTTCAAAATGGACTGGGTTCCAAAGACCAACTGATCCCGCTCTGTGTCGGAGCAGCTATGGAGGCATATCATCAGACTTCGGTTTGTTGGTAGTGGCTGTTCCAGGCACATGATAGGGGACATCTCTCAAATGTACAACATTTTGACCTTTGCTTGAGAGTATGTGTCCTTTGCGGGAAAGGAAGAAAGGAAGAGATCACAAATGGGGTTAGTACTTAATGATGTGAAGAATTTTTTCTGAGATTATGCTTGCTGTTATCAGACCTTCTGAACGCAGATTCAATCGGTGAACTACGGTTTGTGTTTTCTTCTCTATACTCATGTGTTTTTCTTAAGCTGATTCGCTTTAAAGACTAATTTTTGTTTTAGGATAGTTTAAAGTTGCGCATTTACTTTCGTTTCTCTCTTATGCACAAATTTAGGGGGAGAAATAAAAACAATAAAAAAATTAGAAAATAAAAAAAAGGTTATGAAATGTGCTTGAGGGAGATGTTTTGGGAAGTGATATTATCAAGTAATAACAGGCAACCTGAGTCTGCGTAACGTACCCGAAGTTGAAGGTTCTATGCTCTGGTTTGATGCGTCGGTAGGCACGAAAAATTTTAAAATGGACATGACTAGGCAGAGTTGAACTTAGGAAATTTATAGACTTGACAAATTTTGAACTAGTTAGATCCATTCAGCCTAACAATACGACGCTCGGATAGGTTGAGCAGGGAGATATATATGGGAATCTACTCGTCACATTAATTGAACCCGTACTTGGAACCGTGGTTTAACTTTTCCTCGATGTGCGGATTCTTTCCTTAATTCCTGTTGGATGGGGCGACTGGTAAATTCTGATAAATCAGGTCTGTAGAATATCATTTTCTTTCTTTACGTCTGTTAGTCATATGTTGTCTCCTTTGCGTGACTTCCAATCCGACCTGGTACACAACATATACAACTCTATTTCTATGCAGGTTATATATATATATATATATATATATATATATATATATATATATATATATATATATATATATATATATATATATATATATATATATATATATATATATATATATATATATATATATATATATATATATATATATATATATATTTATGTGTGTGTGTGTGAAATACTTCTTATCTGTTAGCCATATGCTGTCTCCTTTGCGCGACTTCTAATCCGACCTGGTACACAGCATATGCAACCTTCTTCTTCTCAACCCCTTTGAAGTAGTTAGCAATAGAATTCTGAATCTCTTCTCTCTCTAAATGGTTGTCTGCTCACCCGATATACGGAGTACTCTAGAAGTTCTTGATGGCTAGGGCTATCAGGAAGCGGGAAACACGTTCTAGTACACTTAAAATTGAACACATACAGATTGTCTATAGATATCACTGCTCAATTTAGGTGGACAACAATATCCCTGGTCGTCGTCAGATGAATGGACCTTAAGATATAGTATCCAAGAAATTAGGATCAAATATAAATTTTAGGTTTTTAAGTTCTCCTTGTCTTGTAACAAATAATATGTCCTAAATTTGTCACAATTTTTCGTGTTTAAGTGGAAAACAATACCGACGATCGACTAGACAAAGATGTGAATATGGAAGGTACCGACAAGTGGATAAAGGCTGTCTAAAAACTTTGATCCCAAATCACTATTAAAGTTAGATATCATTTTTATTTTTGTTAAATTTTTCATAGTTTCTTCTAATTTAAATATTAGGGGAGAATTAAAAAAAATGTATATAAAAAAAATAAAAATAATAAAATTAAAAAAATTAAAAAAAATAAAAAATAAAATAAAAATAGTGTTATTTCTGTTTTATTTCTTGTTTAGAAAAATCAAAAATCCAAATTTTTTTTTTGTGTGCTAAGTTTTCTTTTAGTTTTGTTTTTGTCTTCAAAAGTGATTTCAGGAATAGATAAGACTCATGGAGTTTGTGTTGAAGATTTCTGAGCCAAAGCCTCGTCCGTGAGCATCGAAGAATTCACATTCGAAGGAGCAAGAAATGAAGATTATTCTTTCAACATTCAATCATTCAACCCCAGATGCAAGGTGAAGCAGAAACTGAAGATTATGTGACGGATTGCATTGAAGCCTCCTCAATCAGTCTACTGCTATCGTTGTACCTGCTGAAGTGATCTAGAAGTTTAGTTCTCTCTAATGTTCTCTCTGAAGATTCTCAAGCTGAAAGCGTTATCTTTCAAGAATCGGTTCGTCAAGCCTCCTCACCCAACGTGCGTTCAATGCCAAATTCTGAAGAAATGTCCAAGTTCTCAAGATGAAGTCATTCATTGAAGATTCATATGTTCATCCTGATGCTGTGAAGAAATCGAAGGTTAAAGCTAAAGCCAAGCTCCCATTGAAGATTATCAAGAAAGTCAGCTACTTTTTAGGGGGAGCTTGTTGGGTCAATTAAGAAAACAAAGCTATAAACCAAGGGGGAGATTGTTGGGTCAAAAATATGGTTTATACTTTACTTTTCTAGGCAATTATTTTTATGTAATATTTTATTAATTTATGCCCTAGTTTACGGCTGAGTTTACAGCCGTAAACACCTTGCGGCCGTAAACTCATTTACGGCCCGTGTGTGTCCGGCCCATATTCAAGTATAAATAGAGGTGTTAGGGTGAGGAGTAGAGATTGATGAACAGAAGAGACTTTACGGCCAAAGAGAGAAATTGTGTGTGTGAATCTTTTGTATCCGGATCATAATTCTAAACAATTCATACATAGATTCATCATATTCTTCATCTTATTCTCTTCTATTTGATCTAACATCATCCGTTTGATTGGGATTTCGCACCATCAAACGGATCTGACTGATACACAGGCAGATTAGGGACTTACAATTGGTATCAGAGCTAGGTTGTATCAGTCAAAAGGATTTATTGTTTCATCCAAAAATCGAATATTCTGTGTTTACGGTCCAAGCTTACGGCCGTACACACCGAGTTCTTGGGCCGTAAACCTATTTTGGGGCATTATTTGATCTTATTTTCTAAATATTCTTGCGTTTTTGGATAGATCTCGCAAAATTAAGGGGGGCTTGTTCTTCGTGTTTTTCATAAAAAGGGGTTTTTGATTGAGTTTTGGAGCTTCAAAGTCGAAAAATCGCTGTTTTTCACGTAATTGTTGAAGGGTTTTCGGCCGGAGCTTACTGTCGGAAACAGTTCACGGCCGGAGCTTAGGGACTTACACTTTTATTGTATTTTTTATATAATATCATCATGACATTTCTTTATGTATATTGTATAACATGTATGGTTGTTATGCAAGTTTACTGAGGCACAAAACTTTCATACTTTCATAGAGAGAACTTTGAAAACCACATAACATAATAAAGAAAATGAGAGATAGGCCCAAGCACACGGAATTTGTTGTCAAATGTAAGTAAGTAAAATGTTTTGTCGAGAAATGTAATGGATTGTTCTTTTGATTTATGAAATATTACAACATTTTTTTTAAAACTACATTGTTGTAATTGGAAAAGATAAAAGTGGAAGGTTATTATTAAAAAAATATGTTCCTATTTCTTTTTTTAATACAATGTGTTTGTATTTGTTTATTAAATTACTGTCATGTTCAATATGTCATATATCAATGTCATTTCTATGCTTTATTGTGTTTTTTTCCTCAAATGTATATTACATCCTACAAAGTCATGATCTTATCAAATATATGAACTTACAAAACATAAACTAGATATTGGTAATGATGTACATATTTATTTTAAAACAAAATTATTAATTTACATACGAAACTTAGGTGTTTGTAAATTAATAATTCTTTTGTAAATACTTGATTAGTCATTACGATTTCGAATTATGAATAATATTTTTTCTTTCTTAACCGTGGTTTACATGGGTTTAAATCTACTATATATATATATATATATATATATATATATATATATATATATATATATATATATATATATATATATATATATATATATAGGGAAGAGTTATTTGGAAAACAAAAAAACCCTAAAAACACCCTAAAAATCATAAAAATGCATAAAAAAATACCTAGACATCACTAGACTTTTATTCAATTTTTTTATCAAAAAATCGGAGCATTTTTGACAATTTCGCTGAAAAAAAATTAAAAAACAATATATATATATATATATATATATATATATATATATATATATATATATATATATATATATATATATATATATATACATATTAAAGCATACATACTTATGTCTTAAATACAATTTATTATACATCTACTCTAATAAATGAAGATCCATTTTGCCACTTTGTGACATCCGGAATTTCAGGTATTATATTTATTCATTTTATTTTGAGTTTTGTGGAAGAACTCAGCGAGTTGGTGTGTAGACTCGCCGAGTAGAGACGCGATTTCTCACCCGGATTAATGACCGGACTCGACGAGTCGCATTGGTGGACTCGATGAATCCGCGTTGTTTAATGAAACCCTAATTTCTCGGGTTTAGGGCCTATTTAAAGGGCCTTATGGCCGTCATTTGTGCTTACCAGCCCCCAGAGCGAAACCCTAGTGAGCTTGAGCGTTTGAAGTGAGAGAAGGAGCCATTGTCGACCTTGGAGGTGTTGTCTAGCAAGGGAAAGGAAGCAATAGCCAAGAGGAAGCAATATGGTTAACTTCCTGAAGATCTGAGGTCCAGAACATCACGTTTGAGGTACTATTTTTGAACCATTTTCTGTTGAGGTGATGTTCATGTTGATTTAGGGCTTATTGAGCCCTTTTGTGACTAGATCTAGTGCTCCCATGGTCCCTTAAGCGAGTTACGTTCTGGATCTGGACCCATGGAGGTCCAGAGTGCCTCTTTGTCCAAGCTTTATATGAGTCTATGGAGGTTTTGGTTTGGGATCATTGTGTTTGAGGTTAAAACACCATTTATGAGTCAATAGGTGTGATATGAGCGCCAAGACATAAACTTTACGTGATAAATAAGCTTGGAAGGACTGGATCTATGAGTTAGTGGAACAGATCTGACCTCAGAAGGTCGTTTGGGGTTGTACATGGAATGCACTCGGTGAGTCCATTTGCAGACTTGACGAGTTGGAGCGGGTTGTTCCGTGTTTTCGAACCAGGGGTTGAGTAACCGAGTTGGGTGAGTGATTCAGTGAGTCGGAAGGGATTCAGAGGAATCAGGTCCCCGTATGGACTCGACGAGTCCACGCCAGACTCGGCGAGTTGGGTTGATCGCTGACCATTTAACAGAGTTGACTGGTGTTGACTTGATAAAGTTAGTCAACCCTAGTTGGGAAAGTGTTAATTAGAGATGTATTTGTGTTATAGGAGGACAATAGCTCGGGAGATCGAGTACTAGTGATTTCAGGGATTTACGAGTTACCGAGATACGCGAGGTGAGTCTTCTCACTATACTTTACCTTGAGTAGGTAATTAGAGTTATGTGATAAAGTGTTGTATGTGACATATGTGTTATGTGTTGCACTGCATTATTCTATGTGATTTATGATGTGCATGCTATAGAGTTAGAACCGGAAGGTTCACAGAGATAGAGCCTGAGGGTTCATAGAGTTGGGTGCACGGACTCAAAGAGTTATAGCCTCGAGTGGCTAATATGTGTTATATATATATATATATATATATATATATATATATATATATATATATATATATATATATATATGGTATTTTGGGGAACTTACTAAGCTTTGTGCTTACAGTGTTTGGTGTTATTTGTTTCAGCTACTAGTGAGGATCACGGGAAGGCGCCGGCCTGATCAGTACACACACGGGATTTTATGTTATGAGATCTTGGGATTGTTATATACTATGAGTTTGAGTTTCAAACAATGATGTTTTATGAATAATAAATGAATTATGTTTTGTATAAAATGCGAAAAATTGTTTTGAAATTTACGGTGTTACAAGTTGGTATCAGAGCCTTGGTTTGAGGGATTCGAGTACACCTTCGGGCGTATTTGGACTCAAACTGAGGATTTGAGAAATATTTTCAAAAAGAGTAAAAGATTTTTGGAAAACGCAGAGCAGAGTTGTGTGTACGATCAGTCAGCGCCCGAACGGTGATTTCCCAAGATACCTTTATGTTATATGTTTATGATATTGATATGATGTATTCTCGTGCTAGAGTGGGCTAGGTACTTCTACTAGGACTAGAGTGGCCTGATTTGTGATGCCTTAGCCTAGGGAGAGGTGAGCTGCTATGAGATGCTTGAGAGTGAGTAGGTAGCAGCGAGGAGCTTATTAGAGAGTGGATTATCCATAATAGAGTACTTGGGATTTGGGATCCGAAGAGGAGGAGTTGGGGTGTATACTGATACGGTGCGAACAGTAGTATTGGGCTCGTACTACTGAAAACACCGGAGTGGTGTACAGTTCAAGTAAGAATCTTGGGGATGCCCGGGATCAAGGAGGAATGAGTTATCGAGTGCGAGTATACTCAAGTGAATTTCTAATGTATCGTATGTTGTATTTCAGAGGTAGATCATGGTGAGCACACGTCATACGCCAGAGAGCAGCGGGACTAGTGATGAGGAGATCCGCCGGATCATCCATGAGGAGGTGGCTACGGCCATTAGGGCAGATATACCAGAGATGTTCGGGTCTATTAAGACCACGTTGATTGAGACTTTTGACGAGCGTTATACCGCTCTTTTTGAGGCTGTTGTTGCAGCGGCCACCGCAGCCGTCGCTGCTGCTAGGCCGCAAGGGGGTGACTCGTTGTTGTTCAGGGAGTTCAGCAACACGAAGCCACCAGAGTTTGATGGGACGTAGGATCCGATTGCAGCGATGAGATGGGTATCTGACATTGAGGGGTGTATCTATACGTGCTCGTGCCCGGAGCTTTTGAGGGTTCGGTTTACGCTGAACCAGCTTCGCCTGGGGGCGAAGGACTGGTCGAAGTTCGCGACAACACACTATTCTCCAGCAGAGCTTGCTACGGTGACCTGGGAGAGGTTCACCACCATGTTTCGGGATGAGTACGTTCCCTCGGTGGAACAAGATCGATTGACACAAGATTTTTTGACCCTCAAGCAGGGTACGAAGTCTGTGACAGTTATTAGCAGGATGTTTCATGAGAGGGCGATGTTCTGCCCTGAGCACGTGTCTACTGAGCAGGCACGTATGAGCCGTTATTTGAGTATTTTGAGGAGAGATATTCGGGAGTTCGTGGCGAACTCCTCGTACGGGACATTTTCTGAGCTTCAGGCAAATGCCCAGAAGAGGGAGATCGAGTTAGAGACTCAAGCTAGGGAGGAGGCGGAGTCTCAGGGGAGGGATCGGCGACCAACACAGTCCTAGCCGACAGCCAAGCGGGTCAAGCCCACTGATCCCAGAGCAGGGAGCCAGAAGGGCCGCACTTGTGGAAAGTGCGGCAAGGGTCATGATATAGTTTGTAGAGCTGGATCTTACTACAAGTGTGGCAAGGAGGGGCATATGTCCAAGGACTGCCCTAAGGGGTTTGCAGTGTGTTTCCACTGCAACCAGACCGGACACCAAAAGGTCGACTATCCGCTGCTGCTGGGGTCAGTACAGGGAGCTTCTCAGGGGTCTGCCCCTGATGCTGTTAGAGTTACTGATAGTCGGCAGGTGAAGACCGAGACGCCGAAGGCTCGGGGGAGAGCCTTCCAGTTAACTGCAGAGGAGGTCCACGCAGCGCCCGATGTCGTGGCTGGTATGTATTCTGTCATGTATTTATTTTAATGTTTGATATTTTGTGCATATTTTATGTTATGCGTAGGTACTTTTCTTATGAGTTCTGTACCTACTTTGGTGTTATTTGACTCGGGTGCGAGTCGATCTTTTGTATCGTTGGCTTTTAGTCAGCACATCAGTATTAGTCGGGAGACGTTGAGTCGACCTCTAAGAGTCTCCATCGCCGATGAGAGAGTAGTGTATGACACGAAGGTGATTCGAGGGTGTGCACTCGAGATCTTCGGTGTAGAGTTTCCTATTGATTTGGTCCCAATTGCGATGGGGGACGTCTGTGTCATCATAGGCATGGATTGGTTGAGCAGATTTAGAGCCATTATCGATTGCGAGCAGCAGTTGGTGACTATTCGAGACCCAAGTGGGGGAGTTCTTACGGTGTACGGCGAGGGTAACCGTCCCGATTCAGCGTTTTGTTTGGCTGCCAGAGCGAGACAGAGCCTACAGCACAGCTGTAGTGGTTTTGTAGCATATGTGGTGGATACGAGAGTTGGTGCAGAGAGACCGAGTACTGTTGAGGAGGTTCCGATAGTACGTGAATTCCCGTATGTCTTCCCCAAGGAGTTAACGGGTGTGCCTCCCGAGAGGCAGGTTGAGTTTCGCATTGATTTGATTCCGGGGGCAGCTCCTATTGCCAAGGCGCCCTATCACCTTGCACCTCCAAAGATGCAGGAGTTATCCTCGCAGCTTCAGGAGCTACTGGGGAAGGGGTTTATTCGGCCGAGTAGCTCGCCGTGGGGAGCACCGATCCTTTTTGTGAAGAAAAAGGATGGTTCGCACCGAATGTGCATAGATTATCGAGAGCTGAACAAGTTAACGATCAAGAAACGTTATCCTTTACCGAGGGTTGATGATTTGTTCGATCAGCTGCAGGGAGCATGTTGGTTTTCCAAGATTGATCTGAGATCTGGATATCATTAGATGAGGGTGCACGAGGAGGATATCTAGAAGACTGCGTTCAGGACTCGTTATGGGCATTACGAGTTCGTGGTGATGCCATTCGGGCTCACCAATGCACCTGCAACATTCATAGATCTCATGAACAGGGTATGCAGACCGATGCTGGATCGATCAGTGATTGTGTTCATTGACGACATTTTGGTATATTCGAGATCCACGGAGCAGCATGAGGAGCATTTGCGAGAAATCCTCAGTGTGCTGAGATCGGAGAGGCTTGATGCCAAATTCTCCAAGTGCGATTTTTGGTTACGAGAGGTGCAATTCCTTGGTCACCTCGTTAACCAAAAGGGGATTTTGGTCGATCCGGCCAAGATCGAGGCGGTGTTGAGTTGGGAGGTGCCGAAATCTCCTTCCGAGATCAGGAGTTTTCTAGGGTTGGCCGGCTATTATCGGAGGTTCATCAGGGATTTCTCCAAGATTGTTGTTCCTCTCACCAGGTAGACCCGGAAGGGTGTGGTGTTCAGCTGGGGCCCAGAGCAGCAGGACTCATTTGAGACTCTTCGCCAGAGATTGTGCGAAGCCCCGGTGTTGGCTCTTCCAGAGGGAATGGAGGACTTCGTGGTGTATTGTGACGCATCGATATCTGGGTTGGGTGCGGTGTTGATGCAGAGGGGGCATGTGATCGCGTACGCATCGAGGCAGCTGAAGCCTCACGAGGCAAGGTATCCCACCCACGATCTAGAGTTAGGGGTTGTGGTGTTCACCCTCAAGATTTGGCGCCATTACCTATATGGGGTTCGGTGTACGATATACACGGACCACAAGAGTTTGAAGCATTTGATGGATCAGCCAAACCTGAACATGCGTCAGAGAAGATGGTTGGATGTAGTAAAGGATTATGATTGTGAGATCCTTTACCACCCGGGCAAGGCTAATGTGGTAGACGACGCCTTGAGTCGTAGGGCAGAGAACGCCCCGATTCGGGATATTTATATGAGATTGACGGTGATGACTCTGGTGTTGGACACCATCAGAGGGGCTCAGGCTGAGGCAGTAAGACCGGAGAACCGTAAGAGACAACGAGTTATCGGTCAGGTATCAGAGTTCATAACCGATAGCAGAGGGCTTATGAACTTCCAGGGTCGGATTTGGGTACCGTTTGTTGGAGGAACGCGTACCATCTTGATGGAGGAGGCACATAGATCGAGATTCTCGATCCATCCTGGGGCCACTAAGATGTTTCTGGATCTTAAAAGGGAGTATTGGTGGCCCTGTATGAAGAGAGATGTAGCGTGGTTTGTTGAGAGGTGCCTAACCTGTTGTAGGGTTAAGGCCGAACATCAGAGACCGCATGGTAAGTTGCAACCACTGGAAGTCCCAAAATGGAAATGGGAGCAGATATCCATGGATTTTATCACAAAATTGCCGAGAACGGCGAGGGGTGTCGATGCGATTTGGGTGATAGTAGACCGTTTGACAAAGAGCACTCACTTTCTCGCCATTAGTGAGAGTTCTTTTGTGGAAAAGTTAGCAGAGGTATATGTGAGAGAGGTGGTATCGCAGCATGGGGTGCCCATCTCGATTGTGTCAGATCAAGATGTGCGTTTCACTTCCAGATTTTGGAAGAAATTCCATGAGGAGTTGGGTACGAGGCTGCATTTTAGTACCGCATACCACCCACAGACTGATGGTCTGAGCGAGCGGACGATTCAAACGCTCGAGGACATGCTCCGAGCATGCGTGCTGGATTTTGGCGGAAGTTGGGACACGTATTTACCCTTAGTAGAGTTCTCCTACAATAACAACCATCATTCGAGCATTGGTATGCCGCCTTTTGAGCTGTTGTATGGGAGGAGGTGTCGGACTCCCATTTGTTGGGGAGAGGTAGGGCAACGAGTGATGGGTAGCACAGAGATTGTGCTTTAGACGACAAAGCAGATACAGCGGGTCAGGCAGAGATTGTTGACCGCTCAGAGCCGCCAGAAGAGTTATGCGGATAGACGACGATCCGAACTCGAGTTCCAGGTCGGTGATTATGTTCTCCTGAAGGTATCTCCTTGGAAAGGAGTGATTCGATTCAGGAAGAGGGGCAAGCTAGGGCCCCGGTATATTGGGCCGTTTAGAGTGATCGCGAGGGTGAGCAGGGTAGCGTATCGCTTGGAGCTACCTATGGAGTTGGAGAGATTCGTAATACCTTCCACATGTCTCAGTTGAGGAAGTGTATAGCTGACGAGTCGGCGGTAGTGCCGCTAGAGGACATTCAGGTGGATGCGAGCCTGAACTACGTAGAGAGACCAGTTACGATTGTGGATCGGAAGATCAAGGTTCTGAGGAACAAGGAGGTGCCTCTGGTACAGGTTCAGTGGCAACATCGGAAAGGATCCGAGTTGACTTGGGAGCCAGAGCGTGAGATGCGGGAGCAGAATCCGGAGCTATTTCAGGGATGAGACTTCGAGGGCGAAGTCAAATTCAAGTGGGGGAGAATTGTAACATCCGAAATTTCAGGTATTATATTTATTCATTTTATTTTGAGTTTTGTGGAAGAACTCGGCGAGTTGGGGCGTAGACTCGCCGAGTAGAGACGCGATTTCTCACCCGGATTAATGACCGGACTCGACGAGTCGCATTGGTGGACTCGGCAAGTCCGTGCTGTTTAATGAAACCCTAATTTCTCGGGTTTGGGGCCTATTTAAAGGGCCTTATGGCCGTCATTTGTGCTCACCAGCCCCCAGAGCGAAACCCTAGTGAGCTTGAGCGTTTGAAGTGAGAGAAGGAGCCATTGTCGACCTTGGAGGTGTTGTCTAGCTAGGGAAAGGAAGCTATAGCCAAGAGGAAGCAATATGGTTAACTTCCTGAAGATCTGATGTCTAGAACATCACGTTTGAGGTACTATTTTCGAACCATTTTCTGTTGAGGTGATGTTCATGTTGATTTAGGGCTTATTGAGCCCTTTTGTGACTAGATCTAGTGCTCCCATGGTCCCTTAAGCGAGTTAGGTTCTGGATCTGGACCTATGGAGGTCCAGAGTGCCTCTTTGTCCAAGCTTTATATGAGTTTATGGAGGTTTTGGTTTGGGATCATTGTGTTTGATGTTAAAACACCATTTATGAGTCCATAGGTGTGATATGAGTGCCAAGACATAAACTTTACGTGATAAATAAGCTTGGAAAGACTGGATGTATGAGTTAGTGGAACAAATCTGACCTTAGAAGGTCATTTGGGGTTGTGCATGGAATGCACTCGGCGAGTCCATTGGCAGACTCGACGAGTTGGAGCGGGTTGTTCCGTGTTTTCGAACCAGGGGTTGAGTAACCGAGTTGGGTAAGTGACTCGGTGAGTCGGAAGGCATTCAGAGGAATCAGGTCCCCGTAGGGACTCGGTGAGTCCACACCAGACTCAGCGAGTTGGGTTGACCATTGACTATTGACCAGAGTTGACTGGTGTTGACTTGATAGAGTTAGTCAACCCTAGTTGGGAAAGTGTTAATTAGAGATTGTGTTATAGGAGGACTATAGCTTGGGAGATCGAGTACTAGTGATTTCATGGATTTACGAGTTACCGAGATACGCGAGGTGAGTCTTCTCACTATACTTTACCTTGAGTAGGTAATTAGAGTTATGTGATAAAGTGTTGTATGCTATATATGTGTTAGGTGTTGCACTGCATTATTCTATGTGATTTATGCTGTGCATGCTACAGAGTTAGAACCGGAAGGTTCACAGAGATAGAGCCTGAGGGTTCATAGAGTTGGGTGCACGAACTCAAAGAGTTATAGCCTCGAGTGGCTAATATGTGTTATATATATGGTATTTTGGGGAACTCACTAAGCTTTGTGCTTACAGTGTTTGGTGTTATTTGTTTCAGGTACTAGTGAGGATCGCGGGAAGGCGTCGGCCTGATGAGTACACACATGGGATTTTATGTTATGAGATCTTGGGATTGTTATATACTATGAATTTAAGTTTCAAACAATGATGTTTTTATGAATAATAAATGAATTATGTTTTGTATAAAATGCGAAAAATTGTTTTGAAATTTACGGTGTTACACACTTGTCATTCTCTTATTAGTTTTGACACTTGTCATTTTGTAGTGTTTTTAGAATAAATAACACCCATATGTCATTTTTTGGATTTTTTTTTAAATTTTAAAATTAAAATGTCACCTGATACTTATACTTATATATGTAAAGTATTTATTGCAATAAATGTGACATAAATTGCAATGAATATGTTTCTTCCTTATTTATTATTTTAAAATTTTATTTTAAAAAATATTTAATGTTACACTTTAATATTTAATATTTTTTTAGTCAACCTGTGTAATACGCGGGCTTATCACTTAGTGTACAATAACATAAAGCATCTCTTAGAAAAAAGTATTAAAATCATATTATAATCCATAACATACAACATTTCAACGCACCACAAATCCTATCCCACCCAAACCCCTCTTATTCACATATACTAAAGAAAAAGAAAAAACCATCATAAATATACAAGATATCACTTCTATAGCATACACATACAAATAAATATAAAATACAAAAAATAAATAAGTTTTAGGGAAAAGCTGCAAGCTGGATCTGGATTTGTCAAACAACACAATCGTTCCCCAATATTGCTATCTTATAGCCTTTCCCCTATGTTACCATGGAGGATATTACATCTTAGCATTAACATGATGAATGAAAGGATGCATTTTAAACCAACAAAGATTTCACACGGATCCTTGGTGGTTTTTACCTGCTTTAAAACTAAAAGACAATTAACCATTTCATTACTCCTCATTTTCTCTCTTATATCTCTTTCTACCTCTCTTTTTCCGGAAGTAGCTTCACCCATCTATCATTTTTTTGGATTACCATCTACATAGGCATTTCTCCTTGTGCCATATTTTCAAGAATATAGTTGAAGCCAGGTAATGGTTTGTTTGCACCTCTTTATCTCTTTCAAATGTCTATCATCTCCTTGAAAACTCAAAGATTATCAATATATAAAAAAGCATTTGTATCATTTTTATTTGGCACATGTAAAATGATATAAATTAACTTTTCAACAAATTATTACATGATTTTAAAACCATACACATGATATTCTCAGTAGACGTAAATGATACAAATGAAATTTTCAATCGAAGTAACTTTTAAACAAAATGAACTTTTAAACAAATGAATATGTCATATAACCTTTTAATAAATGAACATTTCAACAGATGTATAATGATACAATAAAGTTTTTAACATTTGAACTATTAAACATATAAATAATATTTTTTGCAACCTTTTAGTATAAAAAAGAAAGAATCGAAATAAACTTTTGAAAAATCCAATACTAATGTTACAGATAGCTTTTTAAAAAAAATGAATTTTTCAACAATAACTTTTCAACAATTGAAATTTTGAATGGATGTAAGATGATACAAATGAAATTTTTTAACGAATGGACTTTTGAACAAACTAAGATATATATATATATATATATATATATATATATATATATATATATATATATATATATATATATATATATATATATATATATATATATTTGCAAACTGTAAGTAAAACAAAAACTCAATGAACTTTTAGAGGAATCCAATAGTAATTTTATAGATCAAGAGGTTATCATTAAAATAAAATGGTCTATTAAACAGAACGTCACATAAATCTTGATGTATCTAAACTGAAACATGCTTCATAAAAATAAATAAATTGCAAAAGCATCAACTCTACATATAAATTAAAAAAGATTAAAAAAAAACATGGACTAAAAGTGATTGAAAAATAAGCATCCATGCATAAGTATTTTTTTTCTTTGGGGTTTGAAATAAAACAGGCTACCTTTACTTCAGATTTAGCATATAGAATCCAAAAAACCATTGCATGTACTTGATATTTTGGAGTATAAAAAATTTAAAAAAAAAAGAGAGAGACTTTCCACATATTAAAGTGATTCTAAAAGCCCCTTTTGGCTCTATTTTCATTCCAAAAATACTTACCCTAATAAATTAAAAATGATTTTGCCACATGTCATTCTCTCATAAAAGTAGCCACATGTTATTTTTACATAATTTGAGATATATTTATTTTCTACTTGTCATTACTTTAATTTTCATTTTCAATATATCATTAATTTAGTTTCCATAAATTAAACCTACCATAATAACTATTAATTTCAAATTTCAAATTTTAAATTTTAAATTTCAAATTCAATTTCAAATAAATTTACAGTTCAAACCTTTGTGTTTATCATTTTGTTATAATTAACCCGTTTAGTACACACTAAACACATAATTTTAATTTATTTATTTTTTGCATGTTTTTTTTTTCTCATAATTTTCATTTATTTCAATTTCAAATTCAAATAAAATTTCTATTTAATCGTTCGTACTTAACATTTTGTTTTAATCAACCCGTATAATATACGGGTCTCACAACTAGTATGAGTTAATAAGCTACATTTGAAAAAAGTGCCTAATAGCTTGCCTTCTTAAATTTTAATATTGAAGATCTTACGGGAAAAAAATTATAAAAAAAAAAGAGGACAAGGAAAAACAATAATAAATTTTTAATAATATAAATATATTTTTCATTTAACTAATCTACTATAATAAATGAATGTTTTTTTTGCCACATGTTCTCTTCTCATTCATTTGGACACATGGTATTTTCTAAAATTTTTAAATTTTCTATTTTCCACTTGTCATTTTATTGTATTTTTCATTTTATTAAATTAAATTTTGACATTTAATATGTAAGGTAATATATATGTAAATTATTTATTAAAAATGGTTTATATATGTAATATATTCAATACATTAAAGTCTCATTAATTTTAATAATTCAAAATTTTTCTTATTTTTCTTATAAATTCAAACTATTCAAATTATTAAAATTTCATATTTATTTTTTTTAATTAAACCCATGTAATACATAGGTCTCACACCTAGTTGTTTATTATTGTATAGTGAACAAAGATATAATAGCAAACTGTGACACCATAGGCCTCCCAAAATCAAACCAAATATACCAACAGTTACATATCTAAATACTAGAATATTAATGACAAATTTCAATAATTATTATCAATTTACCTTAGTAGCACAAATAATATGTCAACAACCATAGATAAGCTTTTACGAACAATAGAAGATTAATGAAAAAAATCAACTATTAAGAGGGTGAAGTAATTATCGGTTACCAAGATGTTGTCTGATTTTCAAGCGAACTGGTTCTCGGAAAACCTGATGAACATGAAGGTAGAATCTTTAAGGATACAGTTTCATTTTCAAAGTCGAAGGTCGCGTCTACAATGATATTATGTTATTAGGGAATTTTCTGGTGTCGAAACCATGTCGGTGAAGGGATTGGGGATTAAACAAATAGAAATCATATCAGTAGTGGTACAAGAGGAATCGTGATTGATGGGGAAGAAGGTGAAAGAACAGATATTGTAGGTTAAAGTGAGGATCCGATGAAAAAAAAAGGTTAATTTATGGGCTGAAATTTCAATTTTATTTGGATTTTGCCTAAGTTATTACTATTAGTTTTTTTAAGATTTAATTAACTAAGTTAATTATTTTTATTCACTAATAACTAGCATATAATTATGGTCTTTTAAATCACATATTAAAATAGACATAAATTGAAATTTAAACAATTATACATTAAAAAAGACGTGGGCATGATATGATTCCCAAATAAATGGAAGGTGAATAAATAGTGGTTTTTAATATTACTATTGTTACGTATTATGTATTTTTTATTATTTATTTGATATTTTGTAGAGAATGGATATATATTTTGAAGATGAGACATTCGTTCGTTCAAAGATGTGAATTGCTGGTATAATTGGTATAATTTCAAGTGTGTTCGTGTTGATTTAGTTTGGAGGCATGTTAAAATAAAAACAAAATATTACTGCTTTTCATTGATAAAAATGTAAGTTCCGAATATTATTGTTATCTATTTTATACTTAATTTAACTATCTACATAATTTTTTTTTAATTATTCGACAATATTTTATGTTAGAGACAGAAAATGGTGGCTATTGTGCCTAGCTATTTGTTGAAATTATATGAAAGGAGATGTATGACTGGAAATCTATATTCTATAAACTATTTTAAAATCGAATGGACTGACAACGACTACCCGCGGTATGAAGAATACACCATTGATCATAATGAGTGGATAATAGCTACCAATGCTCCTAACGTAGTGCAAGTGTTTAACCCTACTTAGTCCCTTCGTAAGGGGATCTATTGGGTTCTCCTCTGACGATGCCCTCTTTACTATGAGGAGATCATCTTCTACCCAATGTCTAATGAAATGTTATTTCCTGTTGTCACACCCCTAAACCAGAACGGTAGAAACATTCGGGGTTGGAGATCTTCATGTATAGTATCACAACAATTCATAATAGTAATGAAAGTACAACAACAACCATTGTTTTTACAAAGTAATAAGTTTTACAACTGTGTTCAAAACATAATGTATATGAACTAAAAAGTACAAGTTTAAAAGGCACGAGATTATAGATCTCCGTCTTCTCAAAAGTTGTGGATGTACCTGTATCACGATTTCCCTGAGACTACAAATATTTTTTGAAAAAGTATCAACAATTAAGTTGGTGACTTCATAAGTATGTTTATAACTGAAATCTGTTGTCCTGTTTACTGATAAAGTGAGTATGTTTTTCCCAGAAAATCCTATATTTTCTGCTATATTATTCTATATGAAAAAAGTATAATGATTTCTCTAACAACAACATATAAAATGTAGTTTAGTTCTCATAAAACCATGAAAAGTGTGTTTTCTCTGAATTGAAATAGTATTCCATGGTTATACTTGTAAGATATTGTATTATAGATTCATAATTAAATAAAACTATGTGAAGTGTTACTTATTCATGCAATAATCATTTTGTTCAATACCAAATTGCG
This sequence comes from Lactuca sativa, assembly GCF_002870075.4. Classification (NCBI taxonomy): domain Eukaryota; kingdom Viridiplantae; phylum Streptophyta; class Magnoliopsida; order Asterales; family Asteraceae; genus Lactuca; species Lactuca sativa. The sequence continues at coordinate 128,651,968 of NC_056623.2, read as the reverse complement.
ATTTATTATAACCATAGTAGATGACGTAGGATTGCTGAACACGACATTCTTCAGGCGTCATAATATGTAAGCCATTTGTCACCCCATGCATGCCTACCTAACTGTAGCTAGCAGTTCAGGTGTGTGATTGTTAGTCTCATATAGATCTATATACAAGTGTCATGCTCTCCCTTCAGGAGACTCTGGTTATAATTTCAGGACTTGGTTGGTACTTGGAAAGGTACATGAAGGTAGTCTCACAAGTGCTATTTTTATGATTACACATCGAATAATGAAAAGTTACTTTGTAATAAACACAGTGTAAGTAAGTTTCATAAACTGTATATAATGTAGTTTCTATGTTTTTTTTCAGTAAAGTAATCTGTTTGTTTTCTAACAATTGTCCTTTGTTTATTTTCCATTATGTACTATGGCTGCTTTCCTGTTATGTACTTTGAACTTTGAAATAAATGAATGTGCCTTCTAAACTATACCGATTATAGTTTATCTGTTTGTTTTACTTTAAGAATATGTAATACTATTATTTCATGAAATTCTCTGTTTGTACTCAAATAGTACCAAATAGTTTGAAAATTATTTTATACTTATATAAATGTAATACTTATATAATTGTGATTAGAGTAAATTACACGAAGGGTCCCTATGGTTTAGGGTAATTTGTACGTTTGGTCCCTAACTTATTTTTTTAAATCGGAAGGTCCCTACTGTTTATTTCTGTTACGTGCTTGGTCCCTGTCTTACCTAAAAGACTATTTTGCCCTCAATTTTTTTAATTTATTTAAATAACCACACCCCCAACCTCATCCTCTCACATTACCTTACATACCCCACTATTTTTTCCTATTTAAATAATAGTCTGTTTAGGTAAGACAAGGACTAAGTGTGTAACAAAAACAAACAGTAGGGACCAAGCGCGTAACAAAAACAAACAGTAGGGACTTTCCGAGTGAAATAAATAAGTTAGGGACCAAGCGCGCAAATTACCCAAAACCATAGGGACCATTCATGTAATTTACTCTTGTGATTAATTAGATCTTCGATTTAATAACTTTGCCCCAAGCCCACAACCAAACAAGGAACAAGAAATGGGGTCAAATTACATATTCTGAATCTTCCGAATACAAATTACATAATTTACACAGATATAAATATGTAATTTTTAACAATTATAACAATTTGAAATTACTAATAACATTTAAAACTTTTGAGATAATAACACAATTTTATTGTGTTTCACTTGTATTCTCCCTAAAATAGTTAAAATCATAAAACCGTAGGGGTATGAACTCACGTCTTGTGAGTGATTCGTATGAAATTTCGATATAGGATGTTAATTCCACGAGTTAGATCCCAACTCCTATAAGTATTTCAAGTAATATATGTATACTTTCAGTGGGCATAATCATAAATATAGCAAGGAAACAGTTTAAGTTGCATGCTTTACTTACAAAAGATGGTGCTAGAGTCGAAAAGGGAAGGCAGGAAGGGGTTCACGGCCCACACTCTAGTGTGTATTCTTGGTGAAATCGTGATGATACAAGTGTTCACGGTCTAAAGATCTTGAAGATCTTGAGTTCACGGCCCAAATGATGATGAATCAAGGTTGGAATCAAGAGAGTTCCATATGAACTTCAAGAATCTGTTTTACTTTAAGAATCTGTAATAATGTTATTTCATGAAATTCTCTATTTGTACTCGAGTAGTACCATATAGTTTGAAAATTATTTTATATTTATAGCAATGTAATATTTATATAATTGTGATTAATTAGACCTTCAATTAAATAACTTTACCCCAAGCCCACAACCAAATAAGGAACATGAAATGGAGTCAAATTACATATTCTAAATATTTTGAATCCAAATTATATAATTTACACAGATATAAATATGTAATTTTTAACAATTACAACAATTTAATAGTACTAAAACATTTTAAAACTTTTGAGAGAATAACACAATTTTATTATGTTTCAGTTGTATTTCCCCCAAAACAGTTAAAAATCATAAAAATGTAGGGGTATGAACTCAACTCTTGTGATTGATTCGTATGAAATTTCGATATAGGACGTTAATTCCACGAGTTAGATCCTGAGTCCTATAAGTATTTAATGTAATATATATATATATATATATATATATATATATATATATATATATATATATATACTTTTAGTGGTCATAATAAATAATATAGCTAGGAAACGGATTGAGTTTCAAGCTTAACTTACAGATGATGGTGCTAGAGTAAAAAAAAAAGGAAGGCTGGAAGGGGTTCACGGCCCATACTCTAGTGTGTGCTCTTGGTGAAATGATGATGATAAAAGTTTTCACGGCCAAAAGATCTTGAAGATCTTGAGTTCACAACCTAAATGTTGAAGAATCAATGTTGGAATGAAGAGAGTTCCATATGAACTACAAGGAATGTGTTTCTTATGATATTGAGGAGAGAGGATGGTTTTAGCTGATGAAACTTGAGAGAAATGCTTGAGTTCATAGAATGGAATGAAGAAATGAGGATAAAATCAATCAAACACACACAAATATATATATATATATATATATATATATATATATATATATATATATATATATATATATATATATATATTGTCACACCCCAAAACCATGAATGGCGGAAACATTCTGGGGCGGAGGACGTCATGTATAGTATCACAAAAATGAATAATAGTAAAAAAGCAACAACATCATCCATTGCATTAATAATATAATTTCATACATGTGTGTTCTGTCAAACTTATAGATACCAAAAATATACATATCAAAATAAAAGATGAGTCTTGAACGAACTCCATCTTCTCAAAAGCCTGGCACCTGCACCTGTCTTGTGGTGACCTGAGAATACAAGTTATTTTGAAAGCGAGTATCAGCTTTAAAGCTTGTGAGATCATAAGTATATTAGAGTCTTAGTTTGTATGAAAGCATTTGTAAGATGCTTGTAATTTGTAATGTATATGTTTTGTAAAGTTTGTGTTTGTTTGAACTATCCTAGAAAACCTTATGTTTCCTACTAAGAGTATCCTTCTACCAAGGTATCTAGTAACCGTGTGTGTGTCTCTTGTAAGAGTGTGTATTTTCGCAAACCCGACTATCATTAACCAAAAATATAGTTTTTACATTACTGTGGATCGTATGAAAGTTCACGAAGTGAATGTAATGGGATAAATGTTATAGTACTGTAGTGTTGTATTAGGTAACTACTATTGTACTAACTACCTAAAACTAATTGTTATTTAAAGTATATTGTGATCGGCCTGTACCCTGCTACCGACTCAATAGTAAAACGACGATGTAAGACGCCGTAAGAAATGACATTTGACACCCGTAGACTTGTAAGTCCCACTGCAGCGAGAATCAAGGTGTATGATAGTCATTCCGGTATAGATCTATACGCAAACTCGTACGCTCCCTAATTAAGGAGATTCTGGATACAAAAATTGTCATGGCAGGTAGTGCCATGACCCGTTTAATAGCTCACATAATTTAATGTAATGTATATGTAATGTATGTGCTAGCTGTATTGTGTGTTCTTCCTCTGTCTAGCCTGTATGTTTTGTTTCTCATCACTATGTATTGTGTTTGTTTCTCATTACTATGTATTATGTTTGCTTCTCATCACTATGTATTATGTTTGTTTCTCATCACTATGTGTTATGTTTGTTTCTCATCACTATGTATTATGTTTGTTTCTCATTACTATGTATTATGTTTGTTTCTCATCAGTATGTATTATGTTTGTTTCTCTTTACTATGTATTATGTTTGTTTCTGATTACTATGTATTATGTAATAGTAAAACCCTAAACTACGCCTATTGTAGTTTACTAGTAATATAATTTATCCGAATGAATATGGAAGTATACCCTTGCTACCCAAGGGTATTGAATTGACTGGAAAGACGTTTTATGACTATGTATGTACACATGATATATAACTATTATTTAAACGACCTTCGGAAGTGTGACAACCCGATATTTCGAGACAATGTAATGTAAAACCGATCAAATTTAGATCAAAATATAATTTTCCTAAAATCTTATTTGGGTTAATTAATCACAATTCTTTATATGTATGTACATATAAAGAACCCTAAAATCTGACTTCGGATGAAGAAGTTATGAATTTTTGAAGAAATTCTTTAAACACGTCTTTTTAATAAATAAATAATAAAAATAATTTCAGAATTTGCCAACGGAATCTAAACGAAAGTTGTAGATCTTGGTCTCACCTTCGCGTGGATATAAAGAACGTCAAAAACGGAGTTCGTATGAGGGAGATATGAATTTTAGAAGTTTATTTAAAATAAATATAAATTTATTTATAAACTCCCGGTATTATCCGAAGGGGAGTCATCGGATAGGACCGAAGTACGCCCTGCGTACCTTCGTACGCCCCGCATACTCAGATCAAGGGCCTCGGATCGTCCATGTCGCCCTATCCGAGGTTTTCGACCCGTCCGACCCGCCTCCCCACCGACCCGTCCCATCCGAAGCCGAGGCAGTCGAGGCTTCGGTCATGCATGACGTACGCGTACGCGCTGCGTACGAGCGTACGCCCCGCGTACCGAGGCGGTTCAGCCTTCCTATAAATAGAATGCGAGGCTTTCCGGAAATTTTGCTCATTTCTCTCCTTTCTCTCATGATCTTGCCTCGTTTTCCGTGCCCGTTCAAACCCGAAGCTCTGGTCTTTTTGCTCAAGTCCCGAGGGTCGATTTTACTCCCGAGATTCCCGAGAATCCCGAGAAAAATCCATTTCCCGAGACGAAACTCTGCCCGGTTTTTTTTCCATTTCGCTTTCTTCAATCAATCAAGTGAGTTCATACCCCTTAAATTACCTTTTAAATGTTCTACAAATTCTTTTATATGCTTTCAAGGGGGGGATACAAGTTAAATACTTATAGTTATTGCTTCAATCACATGTGATTGCATTAATCACATGTGATTAATAACTAGGGAAACCAGTGATTTTATCACTGTTCAAATTGTCTATCAAACTGTTTTACTTCAAAATGTTTTCCAAACCCATTTACTTTTCAAATTTATACTACAAATGTGATTTAAACAAATGTTCATTATACTTAAACTGTTTTAATCAAATCTATGCCTTCAAATTGTTTTATAGATTGACATCAAGTCGATCTTTCTTTAAAAATAATACTTATGTTTCAAATGTCTTATAAATACTTATTTATGCTTTTATATTATAAATTGCATGCCCATATATGTATAGATTTATAAATAATGTTTAAAGGGCTTAGGAAGGCCATCCACCCTATTTCCTTTTTCTCGATTTGGATGTGGTCTGGTGGGATTTCGGGTGACCATCCGAAGGTCGTTTCCATATTAATTACATATCAAATATACATATATAGACATAAAAGTACTTCCATATTCATACGTACAAGACGCACCATTAGTAAGTTACCATCGGGGTAACACAGAATCATACTATTACAACTGCTAGATCAATGAGTCAGTTCATTCATGAGTCTATACATTACTATACTATGAGAACATATACAACTATACTAGAACGAGAAACATTACCCTTACATTAATACGTTGCAAAATGTGATCCACTGTATCGGAGCATGCCTTAAATGTCATGGCCCGAGTTGTAGCCATAATTCTCTTGGAGGGAGAGCGTTGAGTTTGCGTATAGATCTATACTGGATTGACTATCCTACACCTTGCTGCTAGCTACAGCCGGACCTGCAGGTCTGCGGGTGCCAAACGTCATTCCGTTATTACGACCGTTCTTTATGTCGTTGTTATCAGTCGATAGTATCGTGCAATTATCACATTATACCTTAATATAAATCCAGTTTAAGGTAGTAGTAGTAATTAGTACAACAGTAGTTCTTATTATACAAAACTACAGTACTACAAGGATTTACCCATTACATATTTTAGTGATAACCTCACTTAAGCATTAATGTACAAACTATATTTGTAACAAATGATAGTTATACTTGGGTAATTACACACTTTTACAACAGACGAGTTTACAAAACAGTTTAGCCTTGGTAGAAGGTTACTTTATTAGAAAATATAGGATTTTCTGAGAGATTCAAACTTTTACAAACCCTTTCAAACATTTACTTACACTTTTACGAACTTATACATTGAGACAGGTTCAAACGTTTTTGACAACAAACACCGACATTAAAATACTTATGAACTCACCAGCTTAATGCTGATAAACTCTTTCAAAATAACTTGTATACTCAGGTCATCAGTAGACAGGTACCGATGCCAGCTTTTGAGATGATGGAGCACACTCAAGACTCATCATATTATTATTTTGATTTACGTTATATTTTTGGTGTCTAAAACTGTACAGAACACGCTTGTATTAAAATCATATATTTAATGCAATAGATGATGTTGTTTGCTTATTTACATTTACTGTGTTGTGATTACTTTACATGACGTCCTCCGCCCCAGAACGTTTCCGCCGTTCTTAGTTTTGGGGTGTGACAGATTGGTATCAGAGCATAGTTTATAGTGAATCAAGTATATCAACCCATAAAAGATATACTAAACTATAAACACATATGGGATTAAACTCTGACTAAGAGTCTATACTTTAAATATTAAGATATTTAATTAAGTATACTAGTCTGCGTTCATACTAAAATCAGTGTCACAATGACAAGAACAAACGTATTACGATTGTTAAATATCACAAGTAAGGTCGGGGATGTATGGTCAGTCCTGGGAATGGCATAGCCTGATCAACTATGCTGGTCCTAGGAGTGATTAGCATATGCCCTAGAATGGTTGTGATGGGTTAACAAGTCTAAAAACTTACCAATAATACTACAAGAAGATCAGTAGAACTTAAGCTAAAAATACTATAGGAGTATTTTGTACTACTAGTTACACGTATACTACATTCTTAGACCTCCCTTCTCGCGTAGATCAAATGGCTAGATTCCATCACGGCGACCCGTACTTTCCAAATAAAGGCAATGTCGGGTGGATCAATGAAGAGCCCGATGATGCGCATCCAATCCCTTTGGATGATCATCTCGCAGAAGGCTTTTCTAATGGATCCTACTCCGAGCCTGAAGTCAACAACCTACCGCTCGTAGGTCAAGCCCGAACAACAATCCTCGACCAGCGTTTTCCAGGTCCTACTCCCTTATGAGTAAACAACTTGAATCGCTGGAGTGATAAACAGGGTCAACCCTTTCCATACCTTGGAGACCGAAGCTTTCATAACGTCAGCGATGGTGGCTCTACTGACCGAGCTCTGCCTGTCATTATCCGCAGAATAGCTCGTATTGTCGAGCAAGGTGGAGCAGCCGTCGACCGGGTCGTAGAGATTGATGCCGACTCAGGTGTCAACACAGTCCGCATCCGCCGTCTTGAAGAGGACATGGAACGGACCCAGAGGACAAATAAAACCCTGCAGTAGCAGTTGGCTGCCTCACGAGCTGAAATATTGGAACTTCGAGCTCACCAGAGGACTCAGGATCGACACCTTCAAGAGGTGTTTCGTCAAGTGTCTGACCGCAGTACTCGCCCGGGATTTTCCCATCGTCGTTGGTTGATGTCTACTACATCTCTGTCTTTTGATTAAAGAATAGCCTTTAACGTCTGTGCTCTAAGTAGCACTTGTCTGTAAAATATTTCTAACTTTCCGTACTCAAATTTGAAATCTAAGAACTGTCAAACTTTTCAATATGGTATGATGTAAGACCTACTGTTAGGTCGATTTTTCCTGAACTTATTACATCAGTAATACCAGTATTTTTGAGATCTATCTATCTGTGGGAAAAATTTATACACTTGTGCTTCCTACTAATATTTCTTATTGTGATTTCAAACACTCTTTCAACTGTTGGACTATGGTTAGTTAGTCCATGTGTCACTCTCACGTTGCTTACAAATTGATTCTTACCGTTTTCTTATCTTTATAAACTTATAGCTAAAAGATGCCTCCTCGCAAATCTCCCAGGAATAATCCTGCACCACCACCTCCTCCGCCTCCGGTCATCGATACTGTAGCCCTGAATGCTGCCGCAGCTGCAGTAGTGGCAACTGCCATGGCTCAGTATCACTCTTCTGATGCCAGCAGAGGTGGAACCCCTGTGGAATCAACCCCGATTGAAACCCCTGTGCGCTCGAGAGAGTGCTCATACAAGGATTTCACAAATTGCAAACCGAAGCCTTTTTACGGCACCGGCGGAGTCATTGCCCTCTCACAATGGCTCGAGAAGACTAAATCAGTCTTCGAAATCTGTTCATGCCCTGCGGCGAGTAAAGTCAAGTACGCCGCATGCACCTTTGAAAGAAAGGCCCTGACATGGTGGAACGGCCATGTTAAGGCATTAACTCTCGTTGTAGCCAATGACATAGGCTGGGAAACAATGAAAGACCTCATGACTGAGGAATACTGCCCGAGGGGCGAGATCCAGAAACTGGAGCAGGAACTCTGGAACCTGACGATGAAGGGCACCAACGTGGTCGCTTATACCGCCCGATTCAGCGAGCTAGTAGCCCTCTGCCCCAATATGGTTCCCACCGAGGGGAAGAAGATCGAGAGGTACATATGGGGGCTAGTGCCTCCGTATCAGGGGAATGTTCTAGCGTCAAACCCCGCTACCTTCGACAGTGCCAAACGATTGGCACAACGACTCATTGACCATGGAGTCAAAACCCCTACAACCACAACCACCCTAGCCATCCCGGAACCCTCCAAACCCGCTGATACTAAGCGGCAATTCTGGGAGGAAAAGAAGAAGCAGCAGGCTGCCAAAAAGCAGCAAATGGTGGCAATTCATGCCGCAATAACCCCTACTACTGCTACCACTGCTCCGGTGAGTCGGTATGCTGGAAGTTCGCCCAAGTGCAACAAATGCAACTACCACCACAACGGCCCCTGCCGTGAAATGCAGTGCTCTAACTGCAACAGGAATGGACACACCGTCCGATTCTATAAGTTCCTGGCACAACCTATCAACCAAGTCCCTGGCTCTGGCGCTAGCCCAACCTACTATGGATGTGGCGAAGCAGGCCACTTTAAGAGGGACTGCCCCAAAGCGAGGAATGCTGGAGGAGCAGGGAGGGTACTGGCTTTAGGCCACGGGGAAGCAGTTGCTGACCCGACAGTGGTGACTGGTACGTTCCTCCTCGATAACTCTTATGCATGCATTCTGTTCGATAGTGGAGCGGAGCGAAGCTTCGTAAACCATAAATTTGCTCGCATGCTTAATCAACCACCGCACGCACTCAAAGAACTATTCACAGTAGAAATGGCTAATGGAAAAACTGAAAATACGAGTAGCATATACTTAGGTTGTGCCCTAACTCTAGATAACCATTCATTTCCAATCGACCTCATGCTAGTCTCAATAAAAAGTTTCGACGTTATCGTTGGCATGGATTGGTTAAGCCTTCATCATGTCGACATCATGTGCTTCGAGAAAGCAGTCCGTCTAAACCTTCCGTTTAACGAAACTATTATAGTCTACGGCGACAAACCCGGTGCAAGTCTTCGCATCATATCAAGTATTCAAGCACAGAAATATCTGCGTAAGGAATACCATGCATTCCTTGCTCACGTCGTCGACACGAGCCTCGAAACGAAAGAACTAAAGAACATCCCTATAGTGAGCGACTTCCCCGACATTTTCCCAGAAGAACTACCCGGGTTACCTCCGCAACGAATGGTCGAGTTCAGAATCGACTTAGTCCCAGGAGCTACCCCAGTAGCCAAGTCGCCCTACCGCTTAGCACCGGCTGAGATGCAGTAACTCTCTGGTCAACTTAACGAATTGCTCAGCAAGGGCTTTATAAGACCGAGTTTCTCACCTTGGGGAGCACCGGTCTTGTTCGTTAAGAAGAAAGACGGATCATTCCGTATGTGTATTGACTACAGAGAAATCAACAAACTGACGGTCAAGAATCGTTACCCTCTGCCTCGCATATATGATCTATTCGACCAACTGCAAGGAGCAAATTATTTTTCTAAGATTGATCTGAGATCCGGATATCATCAGTTGCGAGTGCTAGAGGAGGATGTGCCGAAGTCAGCCTTCCGAACTCGTTACGGACATTACGAGTTCGTGGTGATGCCATTCGGATTGACCAATGCGCCCGCAGTCTTCATGGATCTGATGAATAGAGTATGCCGACCTTACTTGGATCGGTTCGTCATCGTTATCATTGACGACATCCTGATCTACTCCCAAAGTAAGAAGGAGCATGGCGATCACCTGCGACAAGTTCTAGAGACATTACGAAAAGAGAAGCTTTATGCGAAGTTCTCGAAATGTGAATTTTGGATCCGGAGAGTTGAATTCTTAGGACACGTAGTAAGCGAAGAGGGAATCCACATGGACCCATCCAAAATTAAAGCCATTGAGAACTGGTCAGCACCGAAGACGCCTACAGAAATTCGTCAATTTCTAGGTCTCACTGGCTACTACCGCAGATTCATTCAGAACTTCTCTCGAATAGCGAAACCCCTTACAACCCTAACCCAGAAAGGCGTGGCCTTTGACTGGGAAGAGAAACAAGAAAGAGCGTTCCAAACGCTCAAACGAGCCTTGTGCACCGCACCAATACTATCCCTTCCCGAAGGAATAGAAGACTTCGTAGTCTATTGCGATGCATCGAATCAAGGGCTCGGATGTGTCCTAATGCAGCGAGGTAGGGTCATCGCCTATGCCTCGACACAGTTAAAGACACACGAGGTTAACTACACGACCCACGATCTTGAACTAGGAGCAGTAGTGTTTGCTCTGAAGATCTGGAGACACCACTTGTATGGAACGAAGAGCACTATCTTTACCAATCACAAGAGTTTACAACACATTTTCGATCAAAAGGAGCTCAACATGAGACAAAGACGGTGGGTCGAGCTACTCAGTGATTACGAATGCGATATTCGTTGTCATCCGGGTAAAGCCAACGTAGTAGCAGACGCCCTAAGTCGGAAGGAATATTCTGGTCGCAAAAGTCATTATCGATAACCATCCATTCACACCTGACTAAGCAAATTCAGGCGGCTCAACTTGAGGCCATGAAACCCGAAAATGTGTCAAGTGAATCCCTTAGAGGGATGGACAAGAATTTAGAAGCCAAGGGTGACGGAGCTTTATATTTCATGAACCGGATCTGGACACCGAAACACGGTGGTTTCCGAGACTTGGTCATGATCGAGGCGCATAACACTCGGTATTCCGTCAACCCAGGTTCAGATAAGATGTATCTGGATCTTAAAAAGCTATACTGGTGGCCTAATATGAAAGCAGAGATTGCTACCTTCGTAAGTAAATGCCTTACTTGCGCAAAGGTTAAGGTCGAGTATCAGAAGCCCTCTGGTTTATTGCAACAACCAGAGATCCCGGAATGGAAGTGGGAGCGGATCACTATGGATTTCATAACCAAGTTGCCCAAGACAACGGGTGGACTTGACACCATATGGGTCATCGTTGATAGATTGACCAAGTCTGCACACTTCCTGCCTATCAAAGAAACCGACAAGATGGAGAAACTTACGAGAACATACATTAGGGAAATCATACGGCTACATGGTGTACGTATGTCCATTATCTCCGATAGAGATAGTAGGTTCACCTCAAGATTTTGGCAATCACTACAACATTCCCTAGGAACGAGGCTGGACATGAGCACAACCTACCATCCTCAGACCGACGGACAGAGTGAGAGGACCATCCAAACACTGGAAGATATGTTGCGAGCCTGCGTGATTGACTTTGGGAAGGCATGGGATGCTCATTTACCCCTTGTCGAGTTTTCCTATAATAACAGTTATCACACGAGCATCAAGGTTGCTCCATTTGAAGCTCTCTACGGCCGAAAGTGCAGATCCCCTCTGTGCTGGGCTGAGGTGGGTGATACCCAATTAGCCGGGGGGCAAGCTTCCGACAGTAATCTCACCGGTCCGGAGATCATTCGGGAAACGACAGAGAAAATCGTTCAGATTCGCGAACGATTGAAAGCCTCTAGAGACCGACAGAAGAGCTACGTTGATAAACGAAGAAAACCTTTGGAATTTCAGGTGGGAGACCGAGTCCTTCTCAAAGTCTCACCCTGGAAGGGTTTGATACGCTTCGGCAAGCGTGGGAAACTAAATCCAAGGTATATAGGGCCTTTCGAGATTCTGGCAAGAGTCGGCCCCGTAGCTTACAAACTCGACCTACCAGACGCACTTCGTAACGTGCATTCTACATTCCACGTATCTAACTTGAAAAAGTGTCTATCCGATGAGACTCTTGTAATCCCACTCGACGAGATCGAGATCAACGAGAGCCTCAACTTCGTGGAAGAACCTGTAGAGATCATGGACCGTGAGGTCAAGCAGACAAAGCAAAGCCGTATCCCTATCGTGAAGGTTCGCTGGAATGCTAAGCGAGGACCGAAATTCACTTGGGAACGTGAGGATCAGATGAAACTGAAATACCCTCACCTTTTTGCTTAGTTAATTGTAATTTCTTACTTGCTTAAAATTCTAATTTCGGGACGAAATTCCTTCTAGCGGGGGGATGATGTGACAACCCGATATTTCGAGACAATGTAATGTAAAACCGATCAAATCTAGATCAAAATATAATTTTCCTAAAATCTTATTTGGGTTAATTAAAGTAGTAGGAATCATATCAAGGTTTTCGTACATATAAAGAACCCTAAAATCTAACTTCGGATGAAGAAGTTATAAATTTTTGAAGAAATTCTTTAAACACGTCTTTTTAATAAATAAATAATAAAAATAATTTCGGAATTTGCCAACGGAATCTAAACAAAAGTTGTAGATCTTGGTCTCACCTTCACGTGTATATAAAGAACGTCAAAAACGGAGTTCGTATGAGGGAGATATGAATTTTAGAAGTTTATTTAAAATAAATATAAATTTATTTATAAACTCCCGGTATTATCCGAAGGGGAGTCATCGGATAGGACCAAAGTACGCCCTGCGTACCTTCGTACGCCCCGCGTACTCAGATCAAGGGCCTTGGATCGTCCACGTCGCCCTATCCGAGGTTTCCCACCCGTCCGACCGACCCGTCCGACCCGCAGTCCCATCCGACCCGCCTCCCCACCGACCCGTCCCATCCGAAGCCGAGGTAGCCGAGGCTTCGGTCATGCATGATGTACGCGTACGCGCTGCGTACGAGCGTACGCCCCGCGTACCGAGGCGGTTCAGCCTTCCTATAAATAGAATGCGAGGCTTTCCGGAAATTTTGCTCATTTCTCTCCTTTCTCTCACGATCTTGCCTCGTTTTCCGTGCCCGTTCAAACCCGAAGCTCTGGTCTTTTTGCTCAAGTCCCGAGGGTCGATTTTACTCCCAAGATTCCCGAGAATCCCGAGAAAAATCCATTTCCCGAGACGAAACTCTGCCCGGTTTTTTTTTCCATCTCGCTTTCTTCAATCAATCAAGTGAGTTCATACCCCTTAAATTACCTTTTAAATGTTCTATAAATTCTTTTATATACTTTCAAGGGGGGGGGGGGGGATACAAGTTAAATACTTATAGTTATTGCTTCAATCACATGTGATTGCATTAATCACATGTGATTAATAACTAGGGAAACCAGTGATTTTATCACTGTTCAAACTGTCTATCAAACTGTTTTACTTCAAAATGTTTTCCAAACCCATTTACTTTTCCAATTTATACTACAAATGTGATTGAAACAAATGTTCATTATACTTAAACTGTTTTAATCAAATCTATGCCTTCAAATTGTTTTATAGATTGACATCAAGTCGATCTTTCTTTAAAAATAATACTTATGTTTCAAATGTCTTATAAATACTTATTTATGCTTTTATATTATAAATTGCATGCCCATATATGTATAGATGTATAAATAATGTTTAAAGGGCTTAGGAAGGCCATCCACCCTATTTCCTTTTTCTCGATTTGGATGTGGTCTGGTGGGATTTCGGGTGACCATCCGAAGGTCGTTGCCATATTAATTACATATCAAATATACATATATAGACATAAAAGTACTTCCATATTCATACGTACTAGACGCACCATTAGTAAGTTACCATCGGGGTAACACAGAATCATACTATTACAACTGCTAGATCAATGAGTCAGTTCATTCATGAGTCTATACATTACTATACTATGAGAACATATACAACTATACTAGATCAGCGGGCTTGGCCCGCTTGGCTGCCGGCTGAGGCTGTGCCGATCGCCGATCCCTCCGCTGAGACTCCGCCTCCTCTCTGGCCTAAGTCTCTAGCTCAATCTCCCTCTTCCGGGCATTTTCCTGAACTCCCTAATGTCTCGCCTCAAGATACTCAAATATCTGCTCATACGTGCCTGCTCCGTAGACACGTGCTTAGGGCAGAACATCGCCCTCCCATGGAACATCCTGGTAATCACCGTAATAGACTCAATACCCTGCTTGAGGGTCAGAAACTCCTGGGCCAAACGCTCCCTCTCCACCTGGGGAACATACTCGTCTCGGAACATAGCAGTGAACCTCTCCCAGGTCACTGCCGCAAGCTCAGCAGGCGTAAAGTGCGCCGTCACAAACTTCCACCAGTCCTTCGCTCCCAAGCGAAGCTGGTTCAGCGCGAACCGAACTCTCAAATGCTCAGGAGATGAGAAATTTAAGAAACACCTCTCTATATCAGAAATCCATCTCATAGCTGCCACCGGGTCCTGGGTCCCATCGAACTCTGGTGGTTTTGTGTTGCTGAACTCTCGGAACAGCAACGCATCACCACCCTGCGGCCTCGCAGCAGCAACAGCTGCGGTGGCCGCCGCAACTGTAGCCTCAGAAAGAGCAGCATAACGCTCGTCGAAAGTCTCAATCAGCGTGGTCTTAATAGACCCGAACATCTCTAGTATCTCTACCCTGATGGCCGCAGCCACCTCCTCGTGGATGATCTGACGGATCTCCTCATCACTAGCCCCACTGCCCTCTGGCATATGACGTGTCCTCACCATGATCAACCTCTGAAATACCACATACGATATATTAGAACCCATTCGAGGATATTCACACTCGAAAACTCTTCCCTCCTTGAATCCTTGGCATTCCGAAGGTTCTTATCTGAACTGTACACCGCTCCGGTGTTTTCAGTAGTACGGGCCTTATACTACTGTCCGCACCGTCTCAGTATACATCCCAAATCTTCCTCTTCGGGCCTTATACTAACAGATCTCTGATAAGCTCCTCACCGCTAGCTATTCACTCTCAAGCATCTCATAGCAGCTCACTTTCCTAGGCTAAGGCATCACAAATCAGGGCACTCTAGTCCTAATAGGAATACCTAGCCTGCTCTAGCAAGAAAGTACATCATATCAATCTCACAAACATATAATATAAGGGTATTTTGGGAAATCACCGTTCGGGCGCTGACTGATCGTACACACATTTCTGCTCTGAGTTTCTCTAAAAATCTTTTACTTCTTTTATAAAATTTGATTCTCTTTTGAAAATGTTTTCAAAATCCTCAGTTTGAGTTCAAATACCCCCGAAGGTGTACCCGAATCCCTCAAACCAAGGCTCTGATACCAACTTGTAACAACGTAAATTTCAAAACAATTTTTCGCATAATATAAAAACATTTTTATTTAATTTTCATAAAACATCAATGTTTGAAACTCCAATCAATGTCATACAAAGCATCCCAAGATCACATATCATAAAAATCCCATGTGTGTGTACTGATCAAGCCGGCGCCTTCCCACGGTCATCACTAGTACCTGAAACAAATAACACCAACACTGTAAGCACAAAGCTTAGTGAGTTCCCCAAAATACCACATATAACAAATATTAGCCACTCGAGGCTATAACTCTGTGGGTCCGTGCACCCAAACTCTGTGAACCCTCAGGTTCTAACTCTGTAAACATGCACAACATAAATCACATAGAATAATGCAGTGCGACACATAACACATATATAGTATACAAACACTGTATCATAACTCTGGTTACGTACTCAAGGTAAAGTATAGTGAGAAGACTCACCTCGTGTATCTCGATACTCGTAAGTCCCGGAATCACTCGCGCTCGATCCTCCGAGCTATAATCCTCCTATAATACAATATATCTCTAATTAACACTTTCTCAACTAAGGTTGACTACCCCTATCAAGTCAACACTGGTCAACTCTGGTCAACGGTCAACTTGACCAGACTCGGCGAGTGCACTAGAGCGACTCGGCGAGTCTATACGTGTTCACTGACTCCCTCGAATCCTCTCCTGGCACGTCGAGTACTTCTCTGACTCGACGAGTTCTACCTGACACGAATCGCGGGACCACCACGTCTCAACTCGCTGAGTCTCAAGAACAACTCGGTGAGTCCCATCTGACTCAGTCCACTCGACATCCCTCTCTGACTCACTGAGTCAACACCTTAACTCGGCATGACCACTCACTGAGTGGTTAAGGACAATCTTCATGCTACTCGCCGAGTCTGTTCTTCAGACTCGGTGAGTCCATGCCATGCATTAACTCAAACTCGCTCCTAAGGTCACATCCGCTCCATTAACTCATAGATCTAGTCCTTCCAAGCACATTCATCACGTAAAGTCACAATCTTGGCTACCATGCAATGCTTACAAGGCCCCTTTTGGCGAAATGACCTCTAAAATGGTAACCTAAATCCCCAACTCAAAAGGAAAGGCACAAAGCATGGCATTTGGGACTCTCTGGACCTACTAAGGTCCAGATCTAGGTACCATTTCCCCTGGGGACCTCTCACACTCCAAATACAAGGCAAACAAGGCATAAAGAAACCCTAGATTTGGCCATATCAACAAAAACACAAGAATAAGCTCTGAATGTTACCTCAAGAGGCGTCCTCTGCTGAAATAGAATTAGATCCAAGCTCCCCAACTCTCCTAGCTTGGCCTTCCTCTTCCTTTCTTGCAAACACACACAAAGATGGTGAATAATGGCCTCTTTTCTCACTCACAAGGACTCTCAAATGCTCTGGTGCTCTCATGGTCGAAGGTAGCCGCAATGAAGGGTTATACGTGATGGGGTTTGGTCATAATACATCCTATGTGTTCATACAAACCCTAATGCTTGGATCTAGGGTTCTCTATTATACATGCTTTGAATCCATGACTATAAACCCTAATTCTAGCATATGGAAATTAATATTAACATATAATTAGGTTTAGGATATTACCTTGATTGTTATGTAGTAATAACAATCCCAATTCCTCCTTGAATTGACTTTGGAAGGCTTAGAGTCACAAGTGTCACTCCTCTAATGGCTTACAAACACCAAGAGCAAATGGAGAAGGTATAAAGAGAGAGGAGAGGTATAAGATTTCGTCCTTAGGACTTCTAGGGAAGGTTTAGACAAATTCATGAGCCTTAGGGGGTTTATATAGGTGTAAAGATTAGGGTTTTAGTTCTTATCCTTATGTAGTTGCTTGCCCACCAAGCAACCATAAGATAAGTCTTAGATACCCTTATCCTAGTCGAATTCTAAGGCATTATCTCCTTAAATTCGTCCACCCTATATTTAAGATAATCTTACCTTATTTTGTAACTATCACATAATTACAATTCAGCCCCTCTAGTTTAATTAATTACACTTGATCACAAAATTAAATCTTAATTAATTATTGACCAATATTAATTAAACAAATATGCTTTCTCCTTTAATATATTATTCTTATAACATATTGGTAAATCATAATAACCTCTCTCTCTGTTTATTTCTCCAATCAAGTTGCTTTGGTGAAGGCAACCCAAAAGGACCATGCACCATCGGGTCAAGTACATACCAAAATAGTTATGGACTTAGACACTAATCCAACAGTCTCCCACTTGGATAAGTCTAACAACTATTCTGCGTATGACTTCAGATCCTGATCTGCAATCGTAGCTTTCCAAAGCCGCCGTCAACTCTGATCATATTAGATACGCGTGTCCTTAGATAAGGGATCATATATTCCTCCATTCTAGATATCATATGAGCTATGATTTCAAATCATTCTCTTTGTACTATATCTCGATTCCGATTTATGACGACTGACTAATTGAACAAATCAAATTAGCCCTAGCCCGGCCGAGCATTTACGTTTGCCATCACTAAACCATCGAGGGGCCCAAAGATATCGCCTTTATCCTACTTTGAATAAAAGAAATGGATAAACATTGATACAATGCTCGCTTTCACTCACGCACCGAATCACACACAACAATATGTTTTATAACACCAAGTTACTAGTGCGTTTAAATATTATCAATGTGTAACCGATTCGCAAGATACAACTCACACATCTCGGTTTCAAGAATATAAGATGTTATCATCTCACCAATCACTCGTGATACAATTCATGGAGTGATCCAAGTGAGCGTGGGTTTAATCCAATGCTCAAATCATATTCATAAGCACTCATGAACGTTGCAGCAAACATTTGCTTATGTCTAATGCTCTTTAGACAATCCACACACCAATTCACGACAGTCTTCATTCATATCTACTTCCAACATATGAACAACTGTGGCCCGTTCGAATAATTCGATTATTCTTAATAAACTCAATTATTCTGGAAGTCAAAACATGCAAATTTGAAACACAAGAATAATACTAATCCCATATGGCCTCAAACCTTTGAGTATAAATAAAACGCCTTTTATTTATCACCATATTGATTACTCATTATTTGTCGTTTCGGATAATCAACTTCTTACTTGAATTATTACACTTGTCCCATGCTCCTAGCATGCACACAATGTTTAGCTATGGTTCTTACTTTGTGAGATACATCACATTGAACACATTTCCAATCATTCTCATTTCACAACTCCAAATCCTTTTCATAAGTGAAAGAATATCAAATTCTTGCTACTTATAGAATATTCTAGCTTCTAACATTCTATGCAACTTATCCTTTCGTAATGTCAATGCACCAAAGTCACAAAGACTATTGCCAATGATATTACAAAGTCTTCTATCGGAGATTGTTACAAGACAATTCCTTAGATATGATGTCTCTCACTCAAAGTACATTCCTTTGAACATCCTTTTGCATAAAAGTTTCTAATCTAGACATAGATTTTCAATATTCAATTCCCAATATGGACACGCATCCATATTTTCCATATGACAACTCATTCTTAATAGAATCTTATCTATTCGTAATGATGTCGATATGGTCCATCCAATATGGAAATATTTCCATAATTTCCATATGCAACTCATTCTTAATAGAATCTTTTCTATTCATAATAATGTCGATATGGTCCATCCAATACCATGCTTCCAACTACTCACAAGTGACCAATCCTCGTCGAACTTTGGATTGTCCTTTGATAGTTGTTTAATTATTTTAGTCAAAACCGATTCTAGTCCTTTTTTCCCTCTAAATGCGCTAGACATTTGGAAAAATTTAGAATGGTTAAACATTAAAGCATTTGCAATCGATCCTATACCCGAAGCGTATGGGACACGACGCATAATGTTTTATTTGCTATGTTCTCAAAATTCGAATTGTGAAGAGGAATGCCGTAATCATAATCGAAATTTTAAGAACACACTATATACCCTTGACTAAATTTATTAACATTTCTCAACCTAAACCTTTAGATTTGGAATGAAGCATAATATTCTCTCCCTTAATTATAGAAAAACAACTATTCCTTCCTTACGACTTTGCAAAGAATGACTCTTGTTTTCTATAATTAATATTTCTAATCTTGCAATACTTTCCTTAATAATCATACAATCATAACATTTATGCTCCCACTATCATGATGATTATTATAAAACATAACACTTATGCTCCCACTAGCTTCGACATGTATTCATAAACATCTTAACTTCCAGAAGACAATACTTATTGAATTTCTTAAGTTGATGTTTCTAATACTTAGTGCCTTGATAATCTTTTATCAAGGCTTCTTGAACTTATACACCTTTTCCTTCAATAGTTCATATGTGTGTCTAAACAATTAAGACTAATTGCCAAACCTCACAATTCAAATTATGGAAAGGGATACCGTAACCATAATCGAATTCGAGAATGCAATTTTACAATCACTATCTTCTTAAAATCTTTCTTAGTGAAAGCATTTCCTCACAATCATTTTCATGAAGGAGGAAATCTTATGACACTTAGATTTAAATGGCGTATGTGTTTCTATCCATGTGAATTTGTTAAAACCAAAGTTTACGACAAATTCAAACTCATATGGACCGAACTTTCTTAATCTTGATTTCTTGCTTTATGGTAGCACAGCTGCCCACCATGTCTTCCAAGTAGTTAAGCAGCTCACCCTTTCCTATCAATGTACCTTTCATCGATTAAGGTGCTTTCCCATTTATGCGTTCAAAATGAGAACTCATAGAACTCACATGCATAATTAACTCAATTGGAATAGCACAGAAACAAAATAATGTCAACACGATAGGTTGTAAACCTCAACTCGTGTGCTAGTGATGATTAATAAGGTTTATTTGATTTGTTCTTGAAACCTTTCAAGACCATTAAGACTCCCACTGACTCTTTGACATATAAGATTCTCTTGTCCAAACATTTCTTGACAAACAAATATTCAAGAGTTAGTGTAGCTTTTATCAAAATTCTTCATAAATTGGTCCAAGTTGGCCTTTGTCTTATCTAAGACATCACAACTTACCACATTTAATGAATGTTTTAAACCTTCTTAAAACTTTTCACTCATTGTCACAATCTTAACTCTAAGACTTGTTTTGGAACGAAGTATGATTGACTTCTTGATTTGACCATTTCTTCAATCTTTGATTCCTCTTCTTGGACATACAATTGTACCAAGACTCACTTAGAGGATCAATTGAGATATGGTTGTTAATCATTAAGACCTATCATAAAGCATAAAAAGGTACTCTCCCTTCTTCTTAGAATGGAGAAACTTTTATCTCTCTGCCTACTTGATTCTTGTTATTCGTTCTACTATTGATTTAAACTTTTTCAATCAATTCAGAATTACACTTAATCTTATAAGTATAATCATATTTACTAATCCTTTAGTAAATCATGGCGAATGTCTTTGTTACTCTTATGGTGAACTTGATCAATATGCAACTCTGTGTACTCGATCTCCTAGTCCTTCACTTGACACCTTGTAAACGAATTAGTCTAATTTCCAAATAAGAAATTTCTCATTCATCGTGCATCCACGTTGCATGATTCCAAGTCATGTCCAATTGAAACTTGGGCGATGAGAAACTCTCCCTATTTGGTAAATTCTCGACTTTCCATAAATAACATAATAAGAACCAAATCCATTATTGCTAATAATAGAAACATTTTAACATCAATTTTTCATACACGCCATTATAAGGATAAATAAATAAAATTTAAAGTCAAAATTTATTTTATTGCGGAAAAATTTGTCCTTACAATGCAACTCACTGAAAAACTTATGCTAATACATCTTTCTTAGCAATCTAATTTTAACTCTAAGTTGTAGCTCAAGAATCTAATCTTCGAGAAACGCGATCGAAATCCATTCCTTCACGGTTAAATTCTGCTCACTTCTTCCCTTAAGCTTCCTTTCTTTTCTTTGATCATACAAAAACATCAATTGTAATCTTATCACATTATGTATTCAGAATCTAGAATGAAGGTCAAAAGAGTTAGTCAATGGATTTTACCTAAATTAGAGCCATACGTTTTGACTCTCCCATCTCTTGGATCTCTTAGGTAAATGGGGCAGCTTTGTCTCCAATGCCCTTTATCTTGGCAATAAAAGCAAATCGACTCTTTTGGAACAGCACATGGAACTACTTCAGACATTGCCTTTCTCTTATAATCAAGATTTTCAATCATAGCTTGTGTTTCATTGCCTTTGTCTATATCCATAGAGGTCTCGAAGGCAGATTCACCAATCAACTTTGCTTTCCTATTGCGCCAAATCATTGCTGGTTCAGCAGCAATAAGCACATAGGTGAGATCTAAGGGTCACGTCGTAGTTCATCATATAGTACTCTCTTACGAACTCACTATATGAGTTGGGAAGTGACTGAAGAACCCAAACAACAGCCATTTCCTCACAGACAACGGATCCCAACATTCTTAACCTATCAATGTGTGACTTCATCCCTAGGACGTGCGCACACACGGACTTTCCTTCTTTATGTTTACTTGCCAAAAGGGCTTGAGTGATCTTGAACTTTTCAAGACTTTGAACTTGTGGGTTAGGGAGAATAATTGGAGGAGGTAGAGGAAGTGAAGCATGATTTCTTGTTCCTTGATCGAATCGCGGAAGGTCATCTTCATGTGGAATGCTTGTTCCACGGGATTTGAGAAGACCATAGTTGTCAAACTTTGACATCTACAAAACGGGAGAAAAACGAATCCAAGTTATTTGATTGATTGAGTCCTTAGTAAATCACCCAAATGAGATACTAAGTCTAGGACCCAACACAATATTCTACAACTCGGGAGAGGGATGCCGTAACCCTAGTTGCAGAGCATTTGAAGGTAAGTGAATGACGATTCACTAATTTCCACCATGAAAAACGAAAAAGAAATTTAAGTTTTAAATCTATGAAAACTCCTAGATCCTTTGAGATTCATTGAACCTTCAATGACATGTTTAAATCTCGATATGCCCCTCTAGTTTGTGACTGGGATGCCGAGGATCACAAAGCGGGTGTGAATAACCATGCAAACTTACATGGTGCCCTCACATGTTACAGTCACCTATTCGATGTGCCGGTAAACCACACACGCTCCACAAAACTATGACAAACATTGAGTCACCCTTTGCTACCTTTGCTTAGAACCATTTAGTGTGCCGGTAAACCACACACGCTCCACTAACGTCTTCGCAAGGGCACAAAATGTAATTTCATGGAATTGCATCAATTCACGTTTGCCTAAGTAACTAAGATTGGGAATTTTATGAAAACATTTAGTTACTTTTATACTTCATTATACTTATAATGGAAGGTTTCGTCCTATCCTACCATTTTGGCTAACGACCCTCCACTAGTCAAGAGTGCGGTGGGTAAGAGTGGATACCCATTCAATCGCCATTTTATAGGCAATTTCCTTAAACACCCCTTATAGACTAGCTTCGTGAATGAGGCCTACTAACGGTAAGACTGACTTTTACTCATACATATATATAATGTTAGACTTTTAATGTTATATATAGTATAGGGTGTATTTTATACTTTTAAAATATTAGGTGGTCTAATTTAACAATTTAATTCAATTAAATTTTAAACCTAAACTTCTATGGATTTATTAAACTTCTTTTAATTATACACCTTAATTAATTAATAAAACCATATGGGTGTGACTTGAACTTTTTCAAAACAATACTAGAGTTTTAGAATTTAACATTCCTAATTAAACTTTCAATCAACTTTTAAATTCCAAAACTTGAGGGCAAGTTTTAAAACATTTCAACACATTAGGGTTTAGAATTTAAATATACATCAAAATTAAACCATTTAATCAAAATTTAAATTCCAAAACTTGAGGGCAAGTTTTGAAACCTTTTTCAAAACATTAGGATTTTAACTATTTAAATTTCAAAACAACAAAACTTTTGGGGTTCAAATTTAAACTATAAAACCTAAAGGGCAAAATATGAAACTTTTCATAACAACAAGGATCAAATAACAAATAATTCAAATAAACATTTAATCACATAATTATCCATATTTGATTTATTTAATGATTTCTTGCAAAACAATCAATTTACTCAAAATAATTAATCAATTATCTTATAAGGAAACAATTATCTTATTAATTGATAAATATCTTCAATTATATCAAAATTATAGTCAAATATATCATATAATCGGATTAATATTGATCTAACATGATAAGGTAACTATCCATAAGCAAAAACAACAAGAAATCCCGAAGTACCCTCCATCTGACGAGTTGACTCGGCGAGTCAGGCTTGGACTCGGCGAGTCTGCATGGACTCGGCGAGTTCAGCCATGGACTAGACGAGTCCAGCCTCCAGAAACCCAAAAAACGAATTTTCCAATTATACAATGCATCAATAAAATTGAAACCAAGCTAGGCTCTGATACCACTGATGGGTTTTGGTCATAATACATACTGTGTGTTCATACAAACCCTAATGCTTGGATCTAGGTTTCTCTATTGTACATGCTTTGAATCCAAGACTATAAACCCTAATTCTAGCATATGGAAATCAATATTAACATATAATTACGTTTAGGATATTACCTTGATTGTTATGTAGTAATAATAATCCCAATTCCCCCTTGAATTGACTTTGGAAGGCTTAGAGTCACAAGTGTCACTCCTCTAATGGCTTACAAACACCAAGAGCAAATGTAGAAGGTATAAAGAGAGAGGAGAGGTATAAGATTTCGTCCTTAGGACTTCTAGGGAAGGGTTAGACAAATTCATGAGCCTTAGGGGGTTTATATAGGTGTAAAGATTAGGGTTTTAGTCCTTATCCTTATCTAGTTGCTTGCCCACCAAGCAACCATAAGATAAGTCTTAGAAACCCTTATTCTAGTCGAATTCTAAGGCATTATCTCCTTAAATTCGTTCACCCGATATTTAAGATAATCTTACCTTATTTTGTAACTATCACATAATTACAATTCAACCCCTATAGTTTAATTAATTACACTTGATCACAAAATTAATTCTTAATTAATTATTGACCAATATTAATTAAACAAATATGATTTCTCCTTTAATATATTATTTTTATAACATATTGATAAATCATAATAATCTCTCTCTCTATTTATTTCGCCAATCAAGTTGCTTTGGCGAAGGCAACCCAAAAGGACCATGCACCATCGGGTCAAGTACATACCAAAATAGTTATGGACTTAGACACTAATCCAACAATAAGACCCTTTCAATAGGGCTCAGGGCCGGGAAATTAGGGTTTCATTAAACAGCATGGACTCACCGAGTCCACTCTTGGACTTGCTGAGTCCACTCTTGGACTCGCCGAGTCCGGCTGCAAACCCACGTTCAAATCCGCGATCATACTTGGCGAGTTCTAGGCTACAACTCGCCGAGTCCACTTACAAATTACAAGAAAAATAATAATTAATTAATATCTGGGAATCCGGCTGTTACATGTAATTTGTAATGTATAAGTTTTGTAAAGTTTGTGTTTCTTTGAACTATCCTAGAAAACCCTATGTTTCCTACTAAGAGTAGCCTTCTACCAAGGCATCTAGTAACCGTGTGTGTGTGTCTCTTGCAAGAGTGTGTGTTTTCCCAAATCCGACTATGATTAACCAAAAATATAGTTTTTACATTACCGTGCATCGTGTGAAAGTTCACGAAGTGAATGTAATGGGATTAATATTATAGTACTGTAGTGTTGTATTAGGTAACTACTATTGTACTAACTACCTTAAACCAATTGTTATTTAAAGTACATTGTGATCGGCCTGTACCCTGCTACCGACTCAATAATAAAACGACGATGTAAGATGCCATAAGAAATGACATTTGGCACCCGTAGACTTGCAAGTCCCACTGTAGCGAGCAACAAGGTGTATGATAGTCAATCCAGTATAGACCTATACGCAAACTCATACGCTCCCCAATTAAGGCGATTCTGGATATAAAAACGGTCATGGCTGGTAGTGCCATGACCTATTTAATAGCTCACATAATTTAATGTAATGTATATGTAATGTATGTGCTAGTTGTATTGTGTGTTCTTCCTCTGTTTAGCCTGTATGTTTTGTTTCACATCACTATGTATTGTGTTTGTTTCTCATTACTATGTACTCTGTTTGTTTCTCATCACTATGTATTATGTTTTTTTTCTCATCATTATGTATTATGTTAGTTTCTCATCACTATGTATTATGTTTGTTTCTCATCACTATGTGTTATGTTTGTTTCTCATCACCATGTATTATGTTTGTTACTCATTACTATGTATTATGTTTGTTTCTCATCACTATGTATTATGTTTGTTTCTCATCACTATGTATTATGTTTGTTTCTCATTACTATGTATTATGTTTTTTTCTCATTACTATGTATTATGTATTAGTAAAACCCTAAACTACGCCTATTGTAGTTTACTAGTAATATAATTTGTACGAATGTATATGGAAGTATACCCTTGCTACCCAAGGATATTGAATTGACTGGAAGGACCTTTTATAACTATGTATGTACACAGGATATATAACTAATATTTAAACAACCTTAGGATGGACACCCGATATCCCACCAAACCACATCTCAACCGCGAAAACGAAATAGGGCGGGCAAGCCTTCCTAAGCCTTTTAAATATTGCTTATATAACTATATAAACATGGACATGCAATTGATAATAAGTATAACAGAGTTTAAGTAAATGTATTTGATAAGTAAAAGAGTTGTAAAACAGTTTGAAGCAAAACAGTTTGATAAACAATTTGAACATTAAGGAAATCACTGGTTTTGTAGTTATTAATCACATGTGATTGTTGCAATAACTATAAACATTTGACTTGTATTACCCCCCCCCCCCATAAAAGCATTTAAAAACATTTAAACTACTGATTAAGGGGTATGAACTCACCTGTAGTGTGTGGTACAGATGTTTTGAAGAGGTAGGATTGCTAGGTGTCAAGTGAAGCCTTGAACACACGCTATGACCTTAGTTAACATATAATCACACATTTGTGTACCTAATTAGCTTTAAACTACTAATTGAAATTGTTTAGACTTTCTAGAATATGATAAACACTTTATATAAGTGTTATAAGCCCTAAGGATTGCATCTAAGTTGTTGTAGGACCCGGCTAATGAGTTTAGGGTCTCAAAGGACCCCATACATGAGTTTAATCTCGAAGAATCCTCACACAAGGAGTTTACGGTTGTAAACTCTTAAGTTTACGGCTGAAAGCTCCTAAGCTTCATGTCTTTTGGTGTTTTGAAGTTCTAAATAATTCCTAGAAGCATTCCTACTTGGTGTTTTAATCCTAGGAAGGGTTAGGGCTTAGGTACACTCCTTTGAGGAGTTCATGGCCCCAATGACCAAAACCCTAAGAGATTACAGCTATAATCTCTCTTTGGGGTGGTTTTTGATGATTTAAAGTCCTTAAATTTGATAGTAGTAAGTCAAGGTAATTGTCCTAGGCTTTGGAGTGATTGAAGAACTCTTTGGCCCTTGAGTTTGGAGTTCACGGTCCAAGAACTTCTTGGGTAGTGAACACCTAAATCTTGGTGTTCATGGATGATTTCTAGTCTCAAATACACCTATATACAAGTGTAAGGTAGTTACTAAACAAGGGGAAGAGACTAGGCATGATTTTACTTTTATAAAAGAGTTTACTCCCCAAGTGTTCTTGGGCGGTAAACTCTCGAAACTTGCGGTTTTGATATGAAATTTATGTTATGAAGCACATTAATAGCTACATAATAGAACTAGAGAGAGTTACTCATGATTTGGGATGAAAACCCAAAGATTCGTGAGAGAGAAAATGGCTTTTCTCTAGTTGGAAATGTAACTAATGAAATAATTTGGTTAAGAATCATATATATAGTCCTGGGATTTTTGGCAGAAAATCTTATTATTCAAGAAATGGACTCTAATTACATAAAGCTTTGAAATACTCGAGTTGCACAAACCCATGTGCATCCACTCTCCTGATATCTCCTTAAATGTAATCCCTGAAATACTCAAACTTATTCGGAAAAGTTTGAAACTTTACTGTAACTGATCTAACTTCTATTGACTTGATAATGTTCGTACAGAATGGAAATTTCGGGATGTCACACACACACACACACACATATATATATATATATATATATATATATGTATAGAAGGAGTTCACGGCTGAAGGTTCATGGTCCGACGGTTTGTGACCCATGTTTGCGGTTCAAAGGGAAGAGAGATGAAAAGAGGTGCGAAGTTTCTCGATTCTAAACTAATTCCCTCCTTGAACACATAGAACCTTGAATACAAGGTGTAAACACTTATAAAACACTAATCTAACCCATTTAAGATAGAATAAGATTTAAGTTGACCTAAGTTGACCAATTTGAGTTTTACAATAATGAAAATAATGGGTTGTTACATTATCCCCCTGTTAGAAGGAATTTCATCCAGAAATTTAAGATTATACAAATACACTAAGATTAGGCAAAAAGATGTGGATATATTATTGTTCATCTGGTCTTCTCGCTCCCAAGTGAATTCATCTCCTTGTTTTACATTCCAAGGAACCTTGACTACTGGGATACGACTTTTCTTAGGTCTCTTGACTTCCATATCTAGGATTTCTACAGGTTGTTCCATGAAGTTGAGACTCTCATTTAATTTGATTTCGTCGAGTGGGATAAGCAGATTCTCGTCAGACAAACATTTCTTGAGATTTGAGACATGAAATACGATATGAATGTTACTGAGTTCATGAGGTAGATCGAGTTTGTAAGCAACAAGACCAATTCTAGCAATGATCTGGAATGGTCCAATGTACCTTGGATTTAGTTTGCCACATTTACCACAACGTATCATTCCTTCCCAGGGTGAGACCTTCAACAGAACGCAGTCACCGACCTGAAATTCCAAGGTTTTTATCGTTTATCAACATAACTCTTTTGTCTATCTCGAGAAGCTTTCAACCGTTCCTGGATTTGAACTATCTTTTTTATAGTTTCATGGATAATCTCGGGACCGGTTAGAGTACTATCAGGTAGTTGGTTCTTTGCTAGCTGTGTATTGCCCACTTTAGCCCAGCACAGAGGGGATCTGCACTTATGGCCATACAGAGCTTCAAAGGGCGCATCTTTAATACTAGTGTGATAGCTGTTGTTGTAGGATAATTCAACAAGTGGTAAATGGGTGTCCCAAGCTTTACCGAAATCTGTCACATAGGCTCTTAACATGTCTTCCAACGTTTGAATTGTTCTCTCGCTTTGCCCATCAGTCTCAGGTTGGTACGCTGTACTCATGTCAAGCATTGTTCCCAAGGACTTTTGTAATGATTGCCAGAACTGCAAGGTAAATCTACTATCTCGGTTTGAGATAATAGATATTGGCACACCATGCAACCGTACTATCCCTTTTATGTACGTCCTTGTTAACTTCTCCATTTTATATGTTTCTTTAATCGGTAGAAAGTAGGTTGATTTGGTTAATCTATCGACAATAACCCAAATGGTATCATGACCACCCGTTGTTCTGGGTAGCTTGATTATGAAATCCATTGTAATCCGCTCCTACTTCCACTTATGTATTTCTGGCTGTTGAAGTAGACCTGAGGGCTTTTGATTTTCTACTTTAACTTTGGCACAAGTTAGACACTTGCCCACAAAAGTAGCTATCTCAGCTTTCATGTTTGGCCACCAATAGACCTTCTTTAGGTTCAGATACATCTTGTCTGAACCCGCGTGAACATAGTATCAAGTTTTATGGGCTTCATTCATGACAACCTCTCTATAGCCACCAAACTTCACTGTCCATATTTGATTTATGAAATAACATACTCTATTACCCTTAGTTTCCAAGTTCTTTTTCATCCCCCTTAAAGCTTCACATGTAATGTTCTCAGGTTTCATGGCTTCCAACTAAGCTTCTTTGATCTGTGTGGATAAGTGGGAATGGATAATCATAGTTATCGACTTTACTTGGCAGCCTGAGTACTCTTTTCGACTAAGGGCATCTTCTACCACATTGGCCTTGCTAGG
Source organism: Lactuca sativa (assembly GCF_002870075.4). Taxonomy (NCBI): domain Eukaryota; kingdom Viridiplantae; phylum Streptophyta; class Magnoliopsida; order Asterales; family Asteraceae; genus Lactuca; species Lactuca sativa. The sequence goes on along the minus strand of NC_056623.2, from coordinate 128,622,325 downwards.
GTGATAACGAATCTCACATTCATAAACATTGAGTAGCTCTACCCATCGTCGTTGTCTCATGTTGAGTTCTTTCTGACCAAAGATACGTTGAAGGCTTTTTTGATTAGTAAAGACTATGCACTTTGTACCATATAGATAATGTCTCCAGATCTTCAAGGCAAAAACCATTGCTCCCAGTTCAAGGTCGTACATAGTATAATTGATTTCGTGGTTCTTAAGTTGCCTCGAGGCTTAGGATATAACCTTTGCTCGCTGCATAAGAACGCAACCTAGCCCTTGATAAGATGCGTCGTAGTAGACTACAAAATCATCAGTCCCTTCTAGGAGGGACAAGATCAGTGCACTGCAGAGGGCTTACTTTAAGGTCTGGAAAGTAGTTTCTTGTTTCTCCTCCCATTCGAATGACACCTTTTTGAGTCAAGGTGGTGAGTGGCTTTGCAATCTTGGAGAAGTTCTGAATGAATCTCTTGTAGTAGCCAGTGAGACCTAGAAACTGTCGATTTTATTTGGGGGTTTGTGAGGTCGTCCAACTTTCGATAGCCTTGATCATGGAAGGATCAACATGTATCCCATCCTTGCTGACTACATGAGCTAGAACTCCACCATTTGAATCTAGAATTCGCATTTGGAGAACTTCGCATACAATTTCTCTGCCCTCAAAGTTTCTGAAACTAGTCTCAAGTGTTGGTTGTGTTCTTCCTTTCTCTGAGAATATACTAGTATATCATCAGTGAAGACTATGGCAAACTTGTCCAAGTTAGGTCGACACACTCGATTCGTAAGGTCCATGAATACTACAGGTGCGCTCGTTAGACCAAAGGGCATCACTACGAATTCGTAGTGACCGTAGCGAGTTTTGAAAGCAGTCTTTGGAATGTATATCTCCTGGACTCGCACTTGGTAGTATCCTGATCTCAGGTCAATTTTTGAGAATAAACTAGCTCCTTAGAGTTGATCAAAGAGATCATCTATCCTGGTAAAGGGCATCAATTTTTAACGGTAAGTTTGTTTAATTCTTACTAGTCTATGCACGTGTGAAAAGATCCGTCCTTCTTTTTTTACGAACAAGACCGACGCTTCCTAGGATGAGAAGCTCGTTCTAATGAAACCTTTGCTGAGCAGTTCGTTCAATTGGCTGGACAGTTCTTGCAATTCTAAAGGTGCAACACGATACATGACTTTAGCTACAGGGGTAGCTCCGGGAATCAAGTCGATTTGGAATTCGACTTTGCGTTCATGATGAACTGCTGGAATATCTTCAGGAAACATATTAAGAAAATCACAGACTTCAGGGATGTCACTAATGCTTTTCATTTGTTGTGTCTTATCAACAACATGAGCTAACAAGGCACAGTAATCTTTCCGAAGATACTTTTGAGCCTTGGCGCAGTAAATGATTAGAAGATTCATTCTAGATTTGTCACCATAAATAATGAGAGATTCGTTACTTGTCAGATTAAGACGGATGGCTTTCTCGTAACACAGGATACCAGCACGTTGAAGACTTAACCAATCCATGCCGATTATGATGTCGAAACTTTTAACTGAGACCGGCATAAGGTCAATTTGGAAAGAATTGTTATTTAGAGTAAGTGTGCATCCTATGTGTATGTCATTGGTTTTCTCGGTTTTTTCGTTGGCCATCTCAATGGTGAATGTATCTTTTAGTGCTTTGGGATTTTGTTTTAGAAGGTTCTTGAACTTATGGATTACAAAACTTTTCTCTTCACCAGTGTCGAAAAGAATTCATGCATAAGAATCGTTGAGAAGGAACGTACCGGTCACCACATTAGGATCAACTACTGCTTCTTCATAGCCAATTGCCAAGACTCGCTAGTACCACTAGCATTCTTTAACTTAGTACAATTTCTCTTGAAATTTCCTACTTCCCCACATTCATAGCTTAATTGACTCACTCCTGTGGCAGGGACTTGAGAAAAAGGATGCGCTCGTGCCCTATAGAAATGGGCAATATGCCCCTTTCTGTTACAATTCTTGTTGTGCATTTCGGTGCAAGGTCTTGTATGATGGAAGTTGCATTTATTCCACTTTGCGAATGATCCAACATTTTTAGTTGGAGTCGCTGGAGTAACAAACGTAGTGGTAGGAACAGGGGTTGGAACAATAGCAGGAACAATAGCAGTGTGTGCTACCACTGTTTTTTGCTTTTTCGAGGGCTCTTGAGATGATTGCCCTTTTTCCTGTTCCATAATTTCTTCTTCTTAATGCTCCCTTCCTTGGGTTTCCCCAGGATAGGTACCTTAAATCCCTGAGGAACTCCATGGCCAACTAGTGTATGTTCCAATCGCTTGGCATTGTCAAAAGTGAGAGGGTTAGTAGTTATAACATTTCCTTGTATCTGAGGAGAGAGTCCCCAGATATATCTCTCAACTTTCTTGCTCTTGGTAGGAACCATCCCTGGACACAAAATACCCAGATCATTGAATTTGGCAGTATTTGCAATTATATCAGAGTCTTTCATCGTCAGAATCCAGAGTTCTTCCTCTAGCTTTTGAATTTCACCACGGGGACAATATTATGCTAGCATCAGGGTTTTTAAATCATCCCAGCCCATAGCATTGGCGACTGGAAGCGATAAGGATTTGACATAGCCATTCCACCATGAAAGGGCTCTGTCGAGGATGGTACAAGCTGCAAACTTAACTTTGCTTGTTTCTGGACAAGCACAAATTTCAAACGTTGATTATGTTTATCGAACTAGCGCGTCCGAGTAATGACACCTCCGGTGCCATCAAAAGTTTTGGGCTTTTCATTAGTGAAGTCTTTATATGAACATTCGTGAGTGTGTCCAAGACTTTCACCATGATTGTAATTGTGAGCACCACTACAGCTCCACTAGTACCAGTGGCATTTATCTACGTCATGGCAACAGCCACGACGACAGTTACTGCTGCTTGGATGACAGCATCGTCGTATTGTTGATGTGGTGGTGGAGGCGGTGTCGGTGCTGCATTTACATTAACATGTCTCGGATTCTTTCTGGGATGCATTCTTTAGCTTTAATATATAAAAATGGAAAAGTGGTAAGACATCTCTCGATGCTCTTATTTCTACTAGTTTCAGCCAAGAATGTAGCCAACTGGCGTTCTGTGGCATAATTACGCCTTTCTAGCATCTCTCGATGCTCTCGAAGTTTTGTAACTTTAGTTTGGCTTGCAGCTAGTTCCCTTTGTAAAGTATCGGTAATATTCCTTTTTCTCTCATGGTTTCTAATCAAGTGGTGAAGAGGGACTGTGTTAACTCTTGTGGTAGCACTAACTTGTACGACCCCGTCGATAACAGATCTTCCTTGTTCATAATTACGCGCAACCCGATGAACTAGCACATGAAGGGCTCTGTCTACTGAGCCCCCTTCATTAATTTTGTAAAAGCTTCGACTCTCAATTATAAGGATGGTCCTAACCCTTCTCATGACTCCACCTATCCAAGTTCACTGCCCACTGAGGTGTCGGAACATGAAAATTTTGTTGAGGGTTGGGATTTTGCGCAACTTGAGGTGGGTTATAGGCTCCTGATTTTGAGTCAGAAGCTTCTAGAAAATCCTCTTCTATTGGATCTGCAGGATCATCCTCGGGTTCAGCATTGAGCCATCCCCCATTCCCTTGATTGGGAAAGTACGGATCTCCAGGTAGATGAAATTTAGCCATGTTATCTATGCGATAATAGGGAGATAAGAGACATATAAATAGATTTGATAAATCCAAATAAACAATTTCAAGTTTCCATATAAGAAATTTATAGTTAACAGTTAATGTATTTTGTATGGCATGACTTGTATCGGGTACTTCTATAACTACAAAGTGTATACTAATTATATATAACTTGGGTAGAATAGAACTTCGAATAAATGATCCTGCTATAAGTCCACAACCAAACAAAGAACAAGAAATAAAGCTAGATCACATATATTCTAAGTCTATCAAACCTTGATTATATATAACTGTAATATATACTTAATATTTATAGCTCTACCAAAATGATTCTATTGTTTTCACATGTTAGTTTCTAGTATGGATAACTCTCTTGTATCTTCTTATTTTTGTGTCATAAAATACATCTATAGTAAGTTATCTTTTATGTTGGATTCTAAAGTTCTTCTGGTACTTTAGGTAAGTTTTAGACTTGCTGCAACACTACCAAACACATGTTGGTCATATCTCAAATAAATATAGTTGATCAGGCTATATTGATCCCATAAATGGTTACATAATTTTCTACGTTTAACTGGAGTGTCCAACCCCCAAATACTTTTGTATCGTTCTTACTGTGACATCATTTCTTGTATATATGCATGTTAGTATACTTTTTTTTATAAAATACTTAAATTTTAAAAGTATACTTGTAATTAGAGCGATTCAGCCCCATAACATTTATAGTTTGTATATCTTTTATGGTTTGATATACTGAGTTCACTATAAACAATGCTCTGATACAAAACTATCACACCCCCAAACCAGAACGGCGGAAACATTTGGGGGTGGTGGACTTCATGTATAGTATCACAACAATCCATAAGAGTAATCAAAGTACAACAACAACCACTGTATCTACAAAGTAAAAAGTTTTACAACTGTGTTCAAAACATAATGTATATGAACTCAAAAGTACAAGTTTAAAAGGCACGAGATTATAGATCTCCGTCTTCTCAAAATCTGTGGATGTACCTGTATTACGATTTCCCTGAGAATACAAGTATTTTTTGAAAAAGTGTCAACAATTAAGTTCGTGGGTTCATAAGTATGTTTATAACTGAAATCTGTTGTCTTGTTTACTAATAAAGTGAGTATGTTTTTCCCAGAAAATCCTATATTTTCTACTATATTATTCTATATGAAAAAAGTATAATGATTTCTCTAACAAGAACTTATAAAATGTAGTTTAGTTTTCATAAATCCATGAAAACTGTGTTTTCTCTGAATTGAAATAGTATTCCATGGTTATACTTGTAAGATATTGTATTATAGATTCATAATTAAATAAAACTATGTGAAGTGTTACTTATTCATGCAATAATCATTTTGTTCAATACCAAATTGTGAGTTATTATAACCATAGTAGATGACCTGGGATTGCCTGAACACAACGTTCTTTAGGCGTCATAATATGTAAGCCATTTGTCACCCCATGCATGCCTACGTAACTGTAGCTAGCAGTTCAGGTGTGGGATTGTTAGTCCCATATAGATCTATATACAAGTGTCATGCTCTCCCTTCAGGAGACTCTGGTTATAATTTTAGGACTTGGTTGTTACTTAGAAAGGTACATGAAGTTAGTCTCACAAGTGCTATTTTTATGATTACACATCGAATAACGAAAAGTTACTTTGTAATAAGCACATTGTAAGTAAGTTTCATAAACTGTATATAATGTAGTTTCTATGTTTGTTTTCAGTAAAGTAATCTATTTGTTTTCTAACATTTGTCCTCTGTTTATTTTCCATTATGTACTATGGCTGCTTTCCTGTTATCTACTTTGAACTTTGAAATAAATGAATGAGCCTTCTAAACTATACCGATTATAGTTTATTTGTTTGTTTTACTTTAAGAATTTGTAATACTATTATTTCATGAAATTCTCTGTTTGTACTCAAATAGTACTAAATAGTTTGAAATTTTTTTTATACTTATATAAATGTAATATTTATATAATTGTGATTAATTAGACCTTCGATTCAATAATTTTGCACCAAGCCCACAACCAAACAAGGAATAGGAAATGGGGTCAGATTACATATTCTGAATCTTCCGAATCCAAATTATATAATTTACACAGATATAAATATGTAATTTTTAACAATTATAACAATTTGAAATTACTAAAAACTTTTAAAAACTTTTGAGATAATAACACAATTTTATTGTGTTTCACTTGTATTCCCCCCTAAAACAGTTAAAAATGATAAAATCGTAGGGGTATGAACTCACCTCTTGTGAGTGATTCGTATGAAATTTCGATATAGGATGTTAATTCCACGAGTTAGATCCTGACTCCTATAAGTATTTCATGTAATATATGTATACTTTTAGTGGTCATAATCATAAATATACCAAGGAAACGGTTTAAGTTGCATGCTTTACTTACAAAAGATGCTGCTATAGTGAAAAAGGGAAGGCAGGAATGAGTTCACGGCCCACACTCTAGTGTGTATTCTTGGTGAAATCATGATTATACAAGTGTTCACAGTCCAAAGATCTTGAAGATCTTGATTTCACGACCCAAATGATGATGAGTCAAGGGTGGAATCAAGAGAGTTCCATATGAACTACAAGAAGGAAGGTGTTTCTTATATATATATATATATATATATATATATATATATATATATATACACACATATATATATATATATATATATATATATATATATATATATATATATATATATATATATATATATAGGGAGGAGTTTACGGCCGAAGGTTCACGGCCCGAAGGCGGTTTGCTAGGGAGGGGTTTACGGCCGAAGGTTCATGGCCCGAAGGAGGTTTGCTACAGAGAATGAAATCCGAGAAGGCTTCACGGCTATGCGAAGTTGTTCACGGTCCGAGGGTTTGTCGCCTATGTTTCCGGTCCGAAGGGAAGAGAGAAGAAAAGAGGTGCGAAGGTTCTTGGTTCTAACTAATTACCTTCTTGAACACATAATACCCTGAATACAAGGTGTAAATACATATAAAACACTAATCTAACCCATTTAATATAGAATAAGATTTAAGTTGACATTAGTTAACCAAATTGACTTTTACAATAATGAAAATAATGGGTTGTTTCACCTGTCGATATGCATGGATCTGCCATGCTCCCTCGGTTCCTTGGTCAAGGCAACCACACCTTCGTTACCATTGAAAATTTCCGTAGGCTCCTGTATGGTTGGTATAACTTTAAGGTGTCTGATGAAGTTCTTTAGCCATATTGCCTCCTTCGACGCTTTGCTCGCTGCTATGTACTCTGATTTGCACGTTGAATTAACTACGGTCTGCTGCTTTGTCACACCCAAAAAACGGAATGGCGGAAATGTTCGGGGGCGGAGGACGTCATGTACGGTATCACAACAATGCAAAGTAGTAAACAAGCAACAACATCATCCATTGCATTATTAGCATAATTTTACTTACAAGTGTATTCTTTCATAGTAATAACAACATAATGAATACTCAAAATAAAAGACGAGTCTTGACTGCTCCATCTTCTCTAAACCTTGCATCGCCAGTCGATTTGTGACCTGAGAATACAAGTTATTTTGAAAGCGAGTAACAGCTTTAAAGCTGGTGAATTCATAAGTATTTAATGTCATTATCTATATAAGTATTAATGAAAAGTCTTATAAGTAAAAGTGTAAACGTTTCAATTTCCTAGAAAATCCCATATTTCCTACCAGTATAAAAAGGTAGTCTTCTACCAAAACTAGGCTGTTTTGAAAGTAGTCTTCTACCCTGACTTAAGTGAAAGAAAGTAAGCAAGTAAGTAGTCTTCTCACGATACCCGTTGTATTTAAGTAGTCTTCTCACGAGACCCGCTGTAAGTAAGTAGTCTTCTTACGAGACCCGTTGTAAGTAAGTAGTCTTCTCACGAGACCCGCTGTAAGTAAGTAATAATATGATTGGTACTTCCTATTCTACATTTTGAACTAAAGGTGACTTCCGCAACGAATCGCTAGGTCGAAATCCATACTTATTAGCAAATCATATATAAGCCCAAACTATGCCTATAATAGGTTACTAGGGATATATGAACGTATACCTTTGCTACCCAAAGGTACTGAATTGACTGATCAGAACTATTATGTCCGTATATGTACACATGATATATAACTAAATATTTAAAGGACCTTCGGACGGATACCCGATACTATGACAACCCGAAATTTCCATTCTGGACAAACCATATCAAGCCAATAGATGTAGATCAGTTACAATGTAAAACTCAGATTTCGAGTATAAGTTTGGCAGTTTTCAGGATTTTACACTTAAGGAGATATTAGGAGAGTGGGTGCACTAGGGTTTTGTGCAACACTATTATTCCAAGACTCTAGGACATTAGAGTTCGTTCCAGGAATAAAAATATTTTCTGCCAAAAATATTTCAGGACTATAAATAGATTTATGAACTAAATTCGTTCATTATTCACAATTCCAACTAGAGAAAAGCCAAATTCTCTCTCACGGATCTTCGAGTTTTTATCCCAAATTGTCAGTACACTTCTCTAGTTGTGTTTTAATGCTTGTTTTATGCCTATTAACATAGATTGTAGGTCAAATATAAGAGATCCGGGAGTTTACCGCCCAAGAACGTTCTTGGGGAGTAAACTCCATTTTAAGGTCCTTAAGGGTTCAAATGACCCTCAAAGCTTTAGAACTCGAACTAGAAGCCTCCAATTCATGCCTTATACCACAAAACAATTAGGATCCATGACTAGAAGGGAGTTTACGGCCAAGGAGCTCCTTAGGCCGTAAACTCCAAGTTTTAAGTGCCAAAATGCTTTGAAACACTACCTAAGGCTTGGACTCTATTTTAGACAAATACCCTAAAGTGATTAGAACCTAGAAAACTCATGGAAACACAAGTGTGGAAGAGTTTACGGCCAAGAGTAGTTCTTGGGCCGTAAACTCCTTTAAAGGGGTCAAATGGCACCCTAAATCCTTCCTTAAGCCAAGAGACAATTTGGCCATGTACCTAAATGAGTTATGGACTAGTTAAAACACTTAGAACCCCATGAGTGAGGGAGTTTACGGACCAAAAGGTTCCAGGGCTGTAAACTCCATAAAATGGTGCCAAATGTGCCATAAACTCTTCTAAAGCCAAGTACCAAAACCTAGATTTGTTCCTAGTTAATTTAGAGGTTAGAAAGCACCATATAAACCCTCCCAAGGGAGTTTACGGCTGTAAACTCCAAGGGAATATGGTCTATGGGCCGTAAACTCCCCAAAGGAGTTCATATGGTACCCAAACACTTGTATAGCCTTGAAACAATTCTCCACTAGAGTTGTGATAACTCTAAGCACCATTTAGAGCCTTGCTTGAGAGTTTACGGCCAGGAGTTTACTCCCCTGGTCCGTAAACTCCAATGAATATGGTTATTTGACCTTAAACTTCCATTAGGGGCATTGCACTCCTTCGTTGCAACCCATAACCTCCTAGCACTTGACCAAAAGTGTTTTCCTCGCGCTTAAATGTTATTACTTGTATAATTAGTGTTTTAATCACTAATTATTTATATACATATGTTTTCATATGTAATTAGGATCATTGTGTGTGTCTAAGTCTTGACTTGACACCAAGCACTTGTCCGATCCTTCTGTACGATAACAGTCCGTTCAATTCCCGTCACTTACTGCAGGTGAGTTCATACCCCTTAACTAATGTTTTAAACTCCTTATTACACTGTACATCTTACTCTGTACATTACCTTTCAAACTTATTTACAACTGTGTTTCAAACAAATGTTTCCTTATACTTAAACTGTTTTATCAAACTTATGCCTTCAAATTGTTTTATAGATTGACATCAAGTCGATCTTTTCTTAAAATAATATTTATGTTTCAAATGTCTTACAAAACTTATTTATGCTTTTATATTATAAATTGCATGCCTCTATATGTATAGTTATATAAGAAATGTTTAAAAGACTTAGGAAGGCTATCCACCCTATTTGCTTTTCGCGCTTGAGATGATGTATGGTGGGATATCGGGTACTCGTCCGAAAGTCGTTTAAATATTAGTTATATATCATGTGTACCTATATAGTCATAAAAGGTCCTTCCAGTTCAGCTCATGCCCTTGGGTAGCAAGGGTATACATCCATGTCCATACGTACTAGTTAGACTGCTAGTAAACTACCATATGGGTAGTTTAGGAAGATACTAGAACAATTACTAGAACACGATATCATACAATGAGTCAGTTCATTCATGAGTCAATACTTTCTAGAACATTACAGTACATTACATATACAACTATACTAGGAAGGGAACATATACAACTATACTAGAACGATTACATTACTATGCTTGCTAGGTAGAGAGCACGTACATTACAGCTAGAAAAGTTCATTTCATTACAGCTAGAACAGTTCATTTCATTACAGCTAGAACAGTTCGTTTCATTACAGCTAGAACAGTTCATTACAGTACATATACAAGAATACGTTAATTATTTTGATTTAAATCGGAGCATGACTTAAATGTCATGGCTCGAGTTGTAGCCAGAATTCTCTTGGAGGGAGAGCATGAGTTTGCGTATAGATGTATACTGGATTGACAATCCTACACCTTGCTGCTAGCTACAGCCGGACCTGCAGGTCTGCGGGTGCCAAACGTCATTCCGTTATTACGACCATTCATTATCTCGTTGATACTAGTCGATAGTATGGTGCAATTTATCACATAATGCCTTAATATAAATCCGGTTTAAGGTTGTTAGTATGGCAGTAGTTCTTATAGCACTACACCATAGTACTATTTCATTTTTCCCATTACATTCACTTCGTGAACATTCACACGAAGCACAGTAATGTAGAGACTATATTTTTGTTTAATGATAGCTATACTTGGGAAATACATACTCTTACAAGAGACACACATTCAGAGCAGTTAGGTCTTGGTAGAAGACTACATTCGGAACAGTTAGGTCTTCGGAGAAGACACCTTCATATACTAGTAGGAATCATAGGGATTTCTAGGGTTTTTCAAACGTTTACAGTTGTTTCATATACATTTTCAATACTTACAGTTCATATACACTTTCAATACTTACAATACATATACTTACAAATTCTTACATACAAATACTTACATACAAATTAAGACACTAAATACTTATGATCTCACCAGCTTTAAAGCTGATACTCGCATTCAAAATTACTTGTATCCTCAGGTCACCATAGACAGGTACCGATGCAAGGAGAAAGGAAGATGGAGCTTGTTCAAGACTTATCTTTCATTTTTATTTATGCTTTAGTGTTTATCAAAATTTGACAGAACACATTTGTATAATAATTGTATTATTAATGAAATGGATGATGTTGTTGTTTGTTTACTACTTTACATTGTTGTTGATATAATACATGACGTCCTCCACCCCAGAATATTTCCGCCGTTCCTAGTTTTGGGGTGTGACAGTTACCCACCAGACCACATCCCAACGAGGAAAAGGAAATAAAGCGGGTTAGCATTCCTAAGTCCTTTAAACATTACATATATAACTATACATATACATGCAAGCTTTTAACAAGGTATGTATGTAAAAGTATCCATGTAAGTGTATCCAAGTAAGTGTATCCATATAAGTGTATCCAACTAAGTGTATCCATGTAAGTGTATCCATGTAAGTGTATCCAAGTAAGTGTATACATGTAAGTGTATCGATGTATGTGTATCCATGTAAGTGTATCTCTTCATATAGCATTTAGTATAGACTCATGTATGAACTGACTTTCGTGTAATTCCTTGTAATAGGAATAGCAAGTAGTATCTCTCAACTATACCTATAATAGTTACTAGCAATGTACAAGTATCAACGAAGGTATACCTTTTCTAGCCAAAGGTACTGAACTGACTGAGGGTACTTTTATGTTTATATATGTATACTCAATATATAACTAATAGTTAAACGACCTTCGGACGGATAACCGATACCCGAAAGCCACATCCCAACGTGGAAAAGGTAATAAGGCGAGCTAGCCTTCCTAAGTCCTTCAAACATTACTTATATAACTATACATATATAGGCATGCGTTTAACAATTTAAAAGTATAAAAGAAGCTTTGTAAAACATTTAAGGGTTTTGAACAATAAATAAATAATAATGACTTGATGTCATTCTATAAAGCATTTCAAAAGTAATTCCTTTGATAACAAAGTATAACAGAGTTCGGAAGAAAACATACAGAACATAGTACAGTTTAATAAAAAGTTGTTAAACAAGTAAAATGTTTTGGAAATCCATTTGAAGTAAATAGTTTGATCAAACAGCTAAAAGTGTAGTAAATCCATTTGCATGCTGGTTATTATTCACATGTGATTGATATAATAACTAGTATGATTTAACTTGTATTCCCCCCCTCCCATAAAAGCATTTAAAAACATTTAAAACATTGATTAAGGGGTATGAACTCACCTGTAGATGGTGGTTTGGATGAACTGAACGATGTAGGATTGCTAGGTGTCAAGTGAAGACTTGTACACTCTCAATGATCCTAGTTAACATATAATCACACATATATGTATCTAATTAGTCATATAAAAACTAAATTACCAAGTTTAAGACATCCTAGGACATGTAAAACACTTGATTTAAGTGCTATAAATCATAAGGATTGCATCTAAGGGTGGTAGGACCTTGCTATTACGTTTAGGGTTCAAGGGTAAACTCCCTTGGATTTACTGTTTTGTGACCTCAACTCATTGAGTATACGGACGTAAACCCATGAGTTTATGGCCGTAAACTCATACCCTTTTGACCATTTGGTGTTTTGAAGGCTTATGAGTCCCTAAAAGCAATTCTACTTGATGGTTAACCCTTTGGAAGAGGTTAGGGCACCATTTCACTACTTTGAGGAGTTTACGGCCCAAAGACCATTTCCCTTTGGGTTTACGGTCGTAAACCCTTATGGAATATGGTATTTTGATGTTTTCAAGTCTTAAACAAATCAAGAAAAGGATCCATGCTAGATTCCAAGGCTTAAGAGGGAATAAGGCACACATTGGCACCCTTTATAGGGTTTATGGTCCAAGAACATCTTGGACCGTGAACACCTTGATCTTGGTGTTCTTGGGTGATTTCTTGGTGTAATGAAGTGCAACAAGCCTTATACTACTCTAGGATAGAAGTACTTACTAGTTAGAAGCTTGAAAAGGTACCAAAAGTCCAAGAACACTAGTGTGTGTTCTTGGTGAAACTTGAAGATCTAACCTTTTGGAATGATTTCAAGGATGGAAGTGTGTTAAAAAGATTGAAAGTTAGCAGTAACTGTTCTGACTCTTATTGCAGTAAGAGGTTGTACATAATAGAAATTTTGGGTTGTCACATGCTTGGAACTCTTCCAAGTCACTGCTCCACCATTTAGGGTAAACACCTAGCTTGACTGAGAGCGAAAGTTATCCCGATCGGTCTGAAAGCTGGTATAACTACACCACCGCACTCTCAATCCATCACTCCCACCAAGGACAAGGAACCATTCATTAGTCCTTCGTAGGTACTTAAGAATGTTGTTGACTGCGATCCAATGGGCTCTACCAGGGTTCCCTTGATATCTGCTGACCATGCTCAAAGCAAAGGCCACATCAGGACGAGTACACATCATAACATACATGATTGAGCCAACAACGGAAGCATAAGGTACTTAGCTCATCTCTGCTATCTCAACTTTGGTACTCGGACTTTGAGTCTTACTCAACTTGGGATGACGTTCCCTATAAGCAGTATGTCATCCGCATACAGTATCAGAAAACTAACTATAATCCCACTAGCTTTGACATATACGCAGGACTTATCCTCAGTTCTTGAGAAACCAAACTGTTTAACTTTCTCATCGAAACAAAGATTCTGTTTGCGAGATGCTTGTTTCAACCCATAAATCGATTTCTCAAGCGTACACACTCTATTAGGATGCTTCACATCGACAAAACCCTATAGCCAACTTATGTAAACATCCTCAGCCAACTTCTCATTAAGGAAAACGGTTTTGACATTCATTTACCATATTTCATAGTCGTGAAATGCAACAATGGCTAGCATAGCCATTAAAGATTTAGTCTTTGCAACTGGTGAGAAGGTCTCATCATAGTTAACTCCTGGAGTTTGAGTAAATCCTTTCGCAACCAATCACGCCTTATACGTGTGTACCTTCCCATCCATGTTGGTCTTCTTCTTGAATATCTATTTGCACCTGACCGTCTTACAACCTGGCACATTGTCAACCAAGGTCCAAACTTGATTATCATACATGGACTGAATCTCGATGTCTATAGCCTTGTTCCACTTCCTAGAATCTGGGCCTGCCATGGATTCCTTGTAGTTGTTAGGTTCTATTGAATCATTAAAAGTGACATTCTTAAACTTCACCTACCGCAGCCAACATGCCACCGTAGTCAAATGTCTTCATCAGTAACCGCAGTTGCAGTCTCTATCTACCGCAGTCTTTACTAGGTTACTTTACTTTGTCTTTTTGTAATACACTCTATTGTCCAGTATGCCTTGCATGGCTACTCTTAGAGATGTAATCTAACGATATTTGTGAGTCTCTATAAATAGAGCTCATTCTCTTGTAAACTGAAGTGTATTGCATCTAATTCTGAATACACATCTCTGAAGTTATGTTTTCTATCTCTCTTACTCACTCTTCTTACTTCCATAATCGATTACAATCTCTCTTCGGAGCAATTCTTTTGTGACTTAATCACTAAGTTTGATCTCACTTATTAACTTGGCTTGAATGCATTCCTCGTTATGAATCAGCTTAAGTGCATAGTTGATATAATAATTATTGTCCTTTCCATTTCTTTACTTTTCCGCAACTAACTCTCTAACATCTAATTCTAAATATTATTGTTGAGCTTTTAGATCCTTGAGATTAACTATTCTGCAATATACTTGTTCTAACGTTTATTCAAGTGTGTCTCAAAGTTTTTCTCTCAACAATTGGTATCAGAGCCATAGTGGTTGCTTTTTGAAAATCGGAACTCTGATTTTTCGAAGAGCCTTCTATACCACTGAAGCTCATTTCTAAAACAAAAAAAAACCTCAAAATATGTCACAATCGTTATCTCTAAATGTTTCCAATAGTGTTGGTTCTAATCGAGCCCCAATACTGGTTGCAAACGAATATCATCACTAGTCACAAAGAACTGAAGGACACTTAAGGAGACTTGGTAGAGATGTATGGCAATTCGTAAAAGAAAGGACCACATGTCCCAGTCCTTACACCAGTCCAAACTAACGGAGCTACAACAAGACTAGGAGGAGGTCAACCAGCTATGAGCCGTCCTACCAAGGATGATCTCGATAAAATGGAAAATCATGTTGTTGCTTTCTATGCCGTAGAAGAAGGACCACATGTCCCAGTCCTTACACCAGTCCAAACTGATGGAGCTAAAACAAGACTAGGAGGAGGTCAACCAGCTATGAGCCGTCCCACCAAGGATGATCTCGATAAAATGGAAAATGATGATGTTGCTTTTTATGAAATCTCCTGTGGAGTCGCTCCTGACAACTTCGATATTATCGTAAATTGCAAATCAGCAAAAGAGATCTGGGATGTTCTCAAAATATGTACGAAGGCTCAGAACAAGCTCAAGACAAGAAGCTTACAACTGCACTCAATGAGTTCAACAACTTCAAAGCTCATACCGACAAATGTTTGGAAGACTCCTTTAGAAGGTTCAACCTGATTGTCACCAAGTTATCCAATGCAGGCACCATCTGGAGCAACCATGAAACAAATCTTCAGTTTCGTAATGGCTTGGGAAGACATTGGACTATGGCTAAAATGATAGTCCAAGGCGATAGTAATATTCATTCGTTGTCACTCTAAAAACTCTATGGGGAACTCCAAGCACAGGAATCCATCGTACTCAAAGACTGTGCTGACTTCGGAAGACCTCTTGATCTCATAGCACAAACTCCACACAATCAATCTTACGCTCCCTCGTATCACACTTCACCGCAGTCGTATGAAGTTGATTCAGAGTATGATGATGAAGAATAATTCCAAAAGGCAATTGCTCTAGTTAGCAAACAATTTAACTGACTACCACCTCACTCTTTTCGCAAAAATCAACAATTCAACAAACCACCCTTCAATCGTAATTTCAACCCACAAACAAATCACTCACATTATCCTAACAGTTCTCATCCACCATGGCAATCTCATAATACTCAACCAAAGGAAGTACCGTAACCTACTCAAACCACTGAATCTGGTACTCCCTCGGAAGACAAGACTGATGTTGTAGTTTGTCACAAATGCAACAAAGAGAATCACTCTGCAGGAGATTGTAAGGACAATGTAGTTAAAGACAGATCATTCTACCTTAGAATGGCTCAAGATTTGGAAGAAAAGGAGAAAGCAAGGGCATACGTAGCCCATGTCAAAAAAGACCATCATATCTGGTCATCCGGAGACGAAGATGAAACCATCAGCAGTGTCAATGGAAAACGGAAGATCTGCATGTTGGCGACTGCGGATGATGATGGGTATACAAAGATGGACAAAAACTACTGCTACATGGCAAAGGATGGAACTCTAACCATCGTCGAACAGGTAAAACACATGATCCAAACTCTAAACTATAACATGCACGATTGTCAAGCTTACATTGATAATCTTAATGACACATGTGATGCCGTCCTTACAGACTATATTCTTAACGACACAAATGTTTTCAAAAAACAAAAGGCATGTCAGATCTAAAAAATCCAAAAGTCCAGAAAAATTTGTTTTCTCTAACTATTTTTTAAAAAACCCTACCACCAAGAAAACATCCAAAAAGGAATGTACAGTTTCAATAGTCATTCCTAATTCATCTGATACAATTCAAAAGAGTGCAAAGTGTTTTCAAAACAGTGTTTTTCAAATCCATTCCTCATATGATCCGAAATGGAAAGGTATTTGACCCACTCCAACATATTTAAAGTCACGTCAAAATTTTAACAAATGGAACGGTATTTTACCAAATCCATCAAAAAGGACACAAAAATCTACACGTGCTAAACCTTTTTCAAAACAAACTTTTCAGAAAACTTACGGCACTCATGTCAGATCTTTTCAACCTCGGTCTAGTCAAAAGCCAAACAACTTTTCCTTTAGACCGCTAACCAAACGTGGTGTCAGTACAAAAGACAAAATCTCAACCTGTGAGTGTCAGCGTAGTTGCCAAAATCAGATACCTCGTAACTTTACAAAAACACACAACACTCCAAAATTACACAAACACCCAGGACTAGGTTTAAAAGTTGACACGAAACTAGTCCCTGCAACCTTGGTCCATGCATCACTTAGACACTCGCATGTTGTTCCAGGCTCCAAACTATTTTGGATGCCTAAACAAAACTTGTAATTCTTAGGCTTTGTGCAAGGAGGAACAAGAAGATGAATGGTTAATTGACAGTGCTTGCTCCTTGCACATGACCGGAAGGTTAGAATAGATTTCAGGCCAATTTGCAATGGTGGAAATGTTAAATTCCGAAACAATGCAAATGGAATCATCTGAGGTTACAGTGTACTCACTACGTGGAGCTTCTCAATTCAAAAGGTTGCTTATGTACAAAGCCTTAAACACAATCTCATTAGTGTTGGCCAACTATGTAAGGCAGGCCATCAATTTGAATTCGATGATCAATTTTGTTATGTAATGACGAGTGATAGGAGCACCTGCTTGATCAAGTCATGATCTGAGGGTACCATATATCCTCTGGATGTCTCTCTTATCAGTGGCAAACCGCAGCTGTGTTTCCTTTCCAAAGCTGTATCCGAAGTCAGCTGGCTATGGTACCACAAGCTCGCTAATCTCAACTTTAGATACATCAACACTTTGGTCACTGAAGAGCTGGTCAGAGGACTCCCCATTCTCAAGTTCAGCAATGACACTCTCTGTCCTGCTTGTGTATGTGGTAAGCAGTCCAAAGCAAGTCACCCCATGGTGATTGACTCTTCAATATCTGAACCACTTTAGCTTCTGCACATTGATCTCTACAGTCCATCAACCGTATCCAGTCTTCATCACAAAAAGTATATACTTGTTATATTAGATGACTTCACTCACTTCACATGGGTTTTCTTCCTCAGACTCAAATCCGAAACACCTCAAATTCTCATCTACTTCATCAAAGAAATACAACTTCAGATCCAGCTGCCAGTAAGACGCATCCGCAGTGATAATGGAACTGAGTTTACTAATCATCCTCTCAACAACTTTTTGGTGTCTAAAGGTATCACTCATAACTTTTCCACTCCTTATACACCACAACAAAATGGAGTAGTAGAGAGAAGGAACCGTACACTAGTCGAAGCAGCCAGATCCATGCTCAACTTCGCACACCTTCTTCTTTACTTCTGGGCTGAAGCTGTAGCAACCACATGCTTTGTTCAAAATCGAAGCATTGTGTGCAAACGCCTCAATAAAACACCATATGAGGGCTTTAACAACCACAAACCAAACGTTCGCTTCTTTCATATCTTTGGGTGTAGATGTTTTGTGATCAACAATAGAGATCAGCTTAACAAATTTGCACCAAAGTCTGATGAAGGCTTCTTTCTTGGCTACTCAACGAACAAGGTTGCTTACCGGGTTCTCATCAGATGTAGAAGGCTAATCATTGAATGCTTCGATGTGAAATTTGATGACTCTCACATCCACAACGCCCCTCCATCCACTGAAACCACCGCAATCATGGAAAGTGATATTCCTGCTTCTTCAGGTCCTCTAAATCTAGTTGAAGTCAATTATGACGACCTTTTCGACCCTATTGAAACGACGAAACTATCCAATGTTCTTGTGTCACCAGTCGCCCAACAACAACATGCTGATGTTTATGGTCCATCTCTATCCGAAGCAGCATCTCTGAATACTTTTACCTCTTAGGTTAAAGGGGAAAGCTCTACTCCGGATCAAGCAACAACCATCGCGGTTATAGTACTTGATGATGCTCAAGTTCCTATCCGCAGAATATCATTACCATCAAACGTATCTTCGGATTCAGATGATGAAGTCATAAAGAACATTGACACTAGAACCGATTAAAGGATCATCACTCTCCCTTCAGCAGTCCAGGGGGAACCTTCTTATGTTCTAGAGGAACTCCCATCAGCAATCCAGGGGGGAACTTCTCCAAACTGCTGAAGAAAATCCGATTCTCGCTCCAACATGCCAAGATGATTCCACAGGATGTTCTCAAATCCAGGGGGAACTGCCATCTTCAACTGAAGAAACTTTTGCTATTGATGACATTTCGTCTACCGCAGCCGCTGATCATCTGATGCCTCGTCTACATGTATGGACGAAGGACCACCCACCAGATCAAATTATTGGCAACCCATCTGTGGCTATCCAGACTCGATCTGCCAAGGACTTATCTGATCATTGTCACTACGCAACATTTATGTTCGCAGTCGAGCCACGATCGATCAAAGAAACATTATTGGAACCTGATTGGATTTCTGCAATGCAAGAAGAACTGGAAGAATTCAAAAGGAACAAGGTATGGCAACGCGTTCCCATACTTAAATGCCATACTATTGTTGGAACAAGATGGGTGTTCAAGAACAATGTAACACCAAGATTTCCAAAAACAAAATTTTCATTTAAATAATCAATTTAATATTAAAAACACTTGTTTAAAATCTTATTCACATTCGAATTACAAAACATAGTTTCATTTTCATTATAACAGAAGACCAGGATCCTCCAAAACACAACTCTTTCTTCGGTGTGTACAATCGAACCGTTGCCATCCCGCGTTACTGAAAGAACCTGAAGCAACATAACATAAACAACGTAAGCACGAAGCTTAGTGAGTTCCCCAATATACCTTACGCACATACGCCTTCCGGCCCGGACCATTCGGTCCACATAATATTGCCTTCCGGCCCGACCTTCCGGTCCATGTGTCTCTGGGGACTTCCGTCCCTGCTGGATAAACCTTCCGGCCTTACCCACGCCGACCTTCCGGTCCATCACACATCATATCGCCTTCCGGCCCATAACATATTCGCCTTCCGGCCCATAACATACATAGCACATATAACACATAACATACCACATATAGCATACATATCACATATCATATCCGACCTTCCGGTCACACAGTCAAACCCTTCCGGGTACAGTATAGTGAGAAGACTCACCTCGCGGTCACTGGGAGATAACAACTCCCGAAATCCCTTGCACTTGATCCTCCGAGCTCCAAGCTCCCTGTCTCATCATATATCCCTTTTTAGCACTTCTATCTTCCACGCTAACTGACCCTGAGAAATCACACCAGTCAATTCTGGTCAACAGTCCATTGTCAGCTCGACTGGACTCGGCGAGTTCCCTGGCGACTCGGCGAGTCTGGTCGTCCTCATCAATTCCTGCGGAATCCCTTTCTACTGGTCGAGTATCCCTCTTGACTCGACGAGGTCCTCGTGGAAGAATCGCGGGGCCACCCCGACTCTACTCGCCGAGTCTGATGAACAACTCGGCGAGTCCCAGTAAATCTTCAAGCTACTCGCCGAGTCTGATCATCCGACTCGGCGAGTCCACGCCATGCAGTCGATCCAACTGCTTCCTGAGATACGTTTTTCCCGAGATACACACTCATGGGACTTCTGGACCTCTAATCATCCTATTACTAGGGTAGAAACCTTTGTATAACAACATAATAATCCATCAAATCTCCAAATGGGTTTCATAAACCCTAAATTCGTGTACACATCAAAATAACAGGAATGATCCGAAACCTTACCTGAAAACATACTCTCTGTGTCCCCAAACCTCAGAACTCGACCTCCTTGCTCTTCCTTTGGCCAAAACCCTTCCTCTTCTTGCACCACAATTCTTCAAAGTCAATAATGGCCTTCAAGTTTTGCTCCAAATGCCATAGTCGTCTAGGGTTCTCCACAATCGGCCAAAAGACGTGAAATGACGACATACAACCCTTAAATACGACCCAATACGAAACGGCTAGGGTTTCTGCTGAACAGCGTCGACTCGCCGAGTCCATACCTGGACTCGTCGAGTCCAGTCGCGAACCCGCGACCAAATCTGCGGCCCTACTCGGCGAGTCTGGCTCCAACTCGCCGAGTCTCCCCTTTAAAACACCCCAAAATGCAATTTAACAATACTTGAGATTTTGGGCTGTTACAATTCTCCCCCACTAGAATTAGACTTCGCCCTCGAAGTCTCACTCTGAAAATAGTTCTGGATGCTGCTCCCGCATCACACGTTTCGGCTTCCCTAAACACTTCCGATATCTTCCGAGGTCGCTACTGAACCACTACCAGAGGTACCTCCTTGTTCCTCAGAACCTTAATCTTCCGATCTCCGACGGCCACTGGCCTCTCGATGTAACACAGGCTCGCATCCACCCAATCGTTCTCTAGTAGAACCACTGCTGACTCATCCGCTATACACCTATTCAACTGCGACACATACCAGTGTCATGGATCCGTTCCAGTTCCGTTGACATCTCCAAACGATAGGCCACCCTTCCTACCTCCGCACCTTCACGAAAAGACCCAACATACCGGGGCCCCCCATTTACCCTTTTTCCTAACTCGAAGCACCCGTCAGAAATACGAAGTCGCTGACCTGAATCACATACTCGTAACGGCGTCTGCCTGCATAACTTTCCTGTTAACTCTAGACGATCACTAACTCTCTTTAACCTGCTGAGTCTGCTTTGTCGACTGAAGCCCAAACTCTGTACTGTCCATCTCTCTCTGTAACCGAGAACCACCCAAGATGCAACTCTGCTCTTAAACCCCAACAATCACTCGACCCATAAGGGTTAGGAAACCCTGAACCACCGGATCCCCGATCCAAAGCCCACTTTACCCATTCCGGACCGACTGAGAGATCCGTTCTCCCTCTCAGATCAATTCTCACAAGTTCCCTCTTGCCAACACATACACATACTGAACTAGTTCCAACACCCGCAGGTGGGAAGACCCGATACACTGATGATATCCTCGAACATCTCCAAGATGAACCACTACATCCACCCTACACTCTGATCAGATTCACACTGAAAATTTAAAATTTTCTCTCTCCATGCATCCCTTCTGAGCCTCAACAGACATCCCAACCGGATGGGTTCCTACTCCACTGCCGCGAACACGATGCTCAGAACCATACTCGAAGTACTCTAACCATAACTCTGCTCTGCAGCTTTCACTTTCGTGAACTTGCACCCCCTTCGGAGTTACATACCCTCCTCTTTTCCTTTTTTCCACGGAACTCTCTTGAACATAATGCCACTCCAACCGGTGCCACGGTGCTCGCCCCAAGCGACACCACCCTTTTTGCGTAACTGCTATTCACATACTCTGGTTCTCATTGCAGGGGCTCTCAATCCCATGCACTCTCTCCACTCATCAAAATCACTGCCTCCGCTAAACAAGATCAACAACCCAGGGCCAGACCTTCCAATGCAATCACACTGCAACATACGTGATCCGCAAATCTCAAACTAATCCAGCAATACCAACAGAGTCTCCAGTATGACTGGACCGACTCTCATAACACATACTAGCCACTCGAGGCTATATCTCTGTGGGTCCGTACACCCAAACTCTGCGAACCCTCAGGTTCTAACTCTGGGAACCTTCCGGTTCCAGCTCTAGAAACATGCACAACATAATCCCGTGGGATTAATGCAGTACAACCCATCACGTACCTCAAACGTACCAATACTCCGATCGCAAAATTCCGTTTACTTACTCAAGCTCGATCCCGACCTCCTCTCAGGCCTCCACAATCAAATGCCCTAGGTCTGTATCTCGCCCTGCATATCCAACACTCGCTCTCGTCGGCCTATACTTTGCGCTGACAAACACTGCTGAATCCCGGCAGCTAAGCACCCTCACATACTCATCGATCTCCCGGAGAATTTTCTAATTCTCCCCCACTAAAGCACTGACTAACTGCCACCGATCGTCATTAACGACCTCTCAGAACAATCCTGCACAAAGAGAACATTTACCCACTGACTGCTTCCCACAAGCGTAAGCAACCCTCAGCAAAAACACATCTCCTCCCTGATCAATCCGCTCACAAGAATCCGATCTTTCAATTATCCACTCCACAACTGCAGATGCTACCCGTCATTCAACCCAGTGCCGCACCTCCACTATCAACCCTCACGAACGATGACCAACGGAATTCCCAAGCAATAACCCATAACCAAACCCACAACCTGCCAAAGGTTGAATATCGCATCGAAAACCGCACAAAGTTACCGACACTAAAACACCAGACTATAACCATACCAAACCATCAGGGAACAACGAATGCCAAAACGAAACCTGAAGCACCAATCCATAACCATGCCAAACTCGCGAAACAACGAATACCGCATCTAAATCCACACCAGACTCCAGCACAAACAATACGCCACAATCAACGCAAGCTACTCAAGACATCAAGAGAGCACCATACCCGCAGCTGCCTCCGGCACTGCTCCGTCTCCCTCTGCCGCAAGCCGATAAGCACGACCCTGAGCCCTTGGGCTCTGCTCCATCCTGTCCTCCTCCTGAACTCCTCAAGGTGGCCGATGCTAGAGCCTGCACCGGTCCTGCAGGAAACTGTGGACGGTTGACCCTCAAATGTCCAACCTGCCGACACTGATAACAAATCCTGAAATCCCGAATTGGCACTGACTGCCGACAATCCCGTGCACCATGCCCCTCCTTTCCGCACTTGCAGCATGCACCACCGGGCCAGCAAGCTCCGGTGCCACCCCTCTCACACTTCCCACAAGTGTGACCGCTCCGATCCCCCATTCTAACGTCTACGGTCATGGACCGTTTCGGCGCCGACTGCGACTGCATCGGAGCCTGCCTCATCTCACGCAACTGCAACTCAACCTCTAACTCACGCCACATGGCGGCCTCCTGCGATACCAACACGGTCTCGCGCCTCTGTGCAGACACGAACTGTCTGATACCCCCCCCCCTTGAGCATACTCGGATATCGGGACAACTGAGCCTGCTCCGAAGCGAACTCAGGGCAAAACATCGCCCTCCCAATAAACATCCTGATGATCTCAGTCACCGACTCCAAATCCTGCTTCAGCTCAAGGAATTCCCGAGTCAATCTCTCCTTTTCATCTCGCAGAACATAGCGAGTACCGAACATCTTTATGAGTTGATCCCATAAAACCGCAGCCCCCTGCGCATCGGAAAATGACATCGTGGTCAAGCTCCACCAATCCTTCGCCCCGAGCCTCAACAGGTTCAGAGCACACCCCCACCCTCTGATCAGCAGGGCATAACTCGTGGAGAACACCCCTCCATGTCTGATAACCATCTCATAGTAACAATCGAGTCCTGAACTCCATCGAATGTGGAAGGCTTCGCATAATAGAAGTCCCGATACTGAAATCCCCGACTAGCCCCTTTCTTTGCCGTTGTAACCGCCGCGGCAGCAGTCTCTGTGAAAGCCGCATATCGCTCATCAAACTACTTCAATCATAGTGGTCCTGATCGACCCAACCAATTCTGGCGACTCAGCCCGCAACAATGCAGCAACCTCAACACGCCGGATCTCGCGGATCCTCGCATCCCGCTCACTCGTGCTCGTCCGATCGATAACCGGATAACAAGACAGCCACAAGCATCATCCACTACGAACCAGGGTACTCATCCCATGACATCCCTCCTCAACATGCTTCGGTGTATGGTACCTGAACCATAGCACCACTCCTCAATCCGCTCCAATGGATAGCACTCGAACCACAACATCTATCTCAACCTGTTCCGATGTATGGTGCCCTGACCATAACATCACTCTGTATCCGCTCCGATGTATGGTATTCGAACCATAACATCACTCCTCAATCTGTTCCTTAGGACCTTCAGAATGCCCCTGTATCAAGTATGGGTCCTCTGCTTTCAGTAGTACGGGCCCATACTACCTGCCACATCTACCCATACTTTCCACCCGGACCATCCCAGAGTTCCTAAGTAGCTGATAAACCTGCTCTTTCATCCATCTCATCGCGCGTGCTCGCTTTCCAGCGAAATCTTCTACTCTACCCGCTCACTCACCTGGCTAGGTTTACTCCCTAGTCCCTTCCGCTGTCCTCCCACTTCTTTGCTATCAGCTGCTGAAGAGTTCCTAATGATGCCAGCCCTCTACCTCCTGAGTATCGTCATACTCACTTGGTAGCTGACTCCCATCATCGATAACTCCACAAAGCACAAAGCAAGCAGCATTCGAGCATTGAAGCATACATAGGACCCCCCATCTGTGGTAGCTCCACCTTCTCGGCTCATCCTCGGAAGTACCTCTGTACCCCGTAGCTTTACCCCTTGTGCGCTCTAACTAGATACTCTCACCCATCACATACACACAAAAGCATAACGCACATATAACAGTAAACCCTAGACTAAGGCATCACAAATCAGGCCACTCTAGTCCTAAGATGTGAAATACCTAGCCTGTCTCTAGCATGCAATAATGTCTCATAACGTGCATAATAGATATTTCATAATACAAAAGTAAGGGTATTTTGGGAAATCACCGTTTGGCTCTGGCTAATTGTACACACTGCTCTTTCTTGCTTTCTCTTTGAACTCTTATTCACTTTTAGAAAACCATTTATTTGGAAAACTTTTTCTTACTTCCTCAGTTTGAGTCCAGATTTACCCGTAGGCGCGTCCGAATCCCTCAAACCAAGGCTCTGATACCAATTTGTAACACCAAGATTTCCAAAAACAAAATTTTCATTTAAATAATCAATTTAATATTAAAAACACTTGTTTAAAATCTTATTCACATTCGAATTACAAAACATAGTTTCATTTTCATTATAACAGAAGACCAGGATCCTCCAAAACACAACTCTTTCTTCGGTGTGTACAATCGAACCGTTGCCATCCCGCGTTACTGAAAGAACCTGAAACAACATAACATAAACAACGTAAGCACGAAGCTTAGTGAGTTCCCCAATATACCTTACGCACATACGCCTTCCGGCCCGGACCATTCGGTCCACATAATATTGCCTTCCGGCCCGACCTTCCGGTCCATGTGTCTCTGGGGACTTCCGTCCCTGCTGGATAAACCTTCCGGCCTTACCCACGCCGACCTTCCGGTCCATCACACATCATATCGCCTTCCGGCCCATAACATATTCGCCTTCCGGCCCATAACATACATAGCACATATAACACATAACATACCACATATAGCATACATATCACATATCATATCCGACCTTCCGGTCACACAGTCAAACCCTTCCGGGTACAGTATAGTGAGAAGACTCACCTCGCGGTCACTGGGAGATAACAACTCCCGAAATCCCTTGCACTTGATCCTCCGAGCTCCAAGCTCCCTGTCTCATCATATATCCCTTTTTAGCACTTCTATCTTCCACGCTAACTGACCCTGAGAAATCACACCAGTCAATTCTGGTCAACAGTCCATTGTCAGCTCGACTGGACTCGGCGAGTTCCCTGGCGACTCGGCGAGTCTGGTCGTCCTCATCAATTCCTGCGGAATCCCTTTCTACTCGTCGAGTATCCCTCTTGACTCGACGAGGTCCTCGTGGAAGAATCGCGGGGCCACCCCGACTCTACTCGCCGAGTCTGATGAACAACTCGGCGAGTCCCAGTAAATCTTCAAGCTACTCGCCGAGTCTGATCATCCGACTCGGCGAGTCCACGCCATGCAGTCGATCCAACTGCTTCCTGAGATATGTTTTTCCCGAGATACACACTCATGGGACTTCTGGACCTCTAATCATCCTATTACTAGGGTAGAAACCTTTGTATAACAACATAATAATCCATCAAATCTCCAAATGGGTTTCATAAACCCTAAATTCGTGTACACATCAAAATAACAGGAATGATCCGAAACCTTACCTGAAAACATACTCTCTGTGTCCCCAAACCTCAGAACTCGACCTCCTTGCTCTTCCTTTGGCCAAAACCCTTCCTCTTCTTGCACCACAATTCTTCAAAGTCAATAATGGCCTTCAAGTTTTGCTCCACATGCCACAGTCGTCTAGGGTTCTCCACAATCGGCCAAAAGACGTGAAATGACGACATACAACCCTTAATTACGACCCAATACGAAACGGCTAGGGTTTCTGCTGAACAGCGTCGACTCGCCGAGTCCATACCTGGACTCGTCGAGTCCAGTCGCGAACCCGCGACCAAATCTGCGGCCCTACTCGGCGAGTCTGGCTCCAACTCGCCGAGTCTCCCCTTTAAAACACCCCAAAATGCAATTTAACAATACTTGAGATTTTGGGCTGTTACAAACAAGTTAGATGATTCTGGTGCAGTTATCAGAAATAAGGCAAGACTGGTTGCAAAGGGGTACAATCAACTTGAAGGTGTTAACTACGATGAAACTTATGCTCAGGTGGCACGAATGGAAGCCATCCAAATCTTTTTAGCATATGTTGCCCACAATAACATCAAGGTACACCAAATGGACGTTAAGAGTGCCTTTCTTAATGGGGAATTGAAAGAGGAGGTTTATCTTCAGCAACCTCCCGTCTTTGAAAGTATTGAATTCCCTGACTACTGCTACAAGTTTCAAAAGGTAGTCTACAGTCTGAGGTAAGCCCCAAGATCTTGGTATGAGACCCTTTCGGAATTTCTAGTCTCTTCAGGTTACAAAAGAGGAGTGATTGATCCCACTTTATTTAGAAAATCAATTGGTGACCACCTTATGCTTGTACAAATATACATAGATGATATCATCTTCGGATCGACTGATCAAGGAATGGTGGATGAATTTGCTAAGCTCATGACAAACAAATTCCAAATGAGCATGAATAGAGAGATTAATTTCTTTCTAGGTCTTCAAGTCAAACAAATTTAGCAAGGGATATTCATTCATCAAGAGAAATACACCACTAAATTATTGATGAAATACTCTATACACAACTATTCCTCGGCTAAGGTCCCTATGGCCTTTGGTTATATGATCCCTGCTGATCCCTCTGGTGAATCTGTGGATCACAAGACTTATAGAGGTATCATTGGCTCTACAATGTATATCACCGCAAGCCGACCAGACATTGTCTTTGCAACTGGTGTATGTGCAAGGTATTAGGTTGACCCAAAGGTGTCACATATGACCACAGCCAAACAAATTCACTGGTAGCTGAAAGGAAGAAAATCTCTTGGTCTAAGGTACCCCGCAGGCAATGATTTCAGTCTTCAAGCATTTACCGATGCGGATCATGTCGGATGCAAACTTGATCGAAAAAGTACCTCAGGTGGATGCTAATATTTGGGAGGTAGACTCGTTAGCTGGTGCACCCAAAGGTGTCACATATGACCACAGCCAAACAGATTCACTGGTACCTAAAAGGAAGCAAATCTCTTGGTCTAGGGTACCCCACAGGCAATGATTTCAGTCTTCAAGCATTTACCGATGCGGATCATGCCGGATGCAAACTTGATCGAAAAAGTACCTCAGGTGGATGCTAATATTTGGGAGGTAGAATCGTCAGTTGGTCCTCAAGAAAACAAAGTTGTGTTTCGTTGTCTACCGCATAAGCCAAATATGTGGTCGCAGCCAGCTGTTGTTCTCAAGTTCTATCGATGAAGACACAACTGTTTAACTACGGATACATAATGTTGCGGATACCAATCTACTGTGAGTCTGAAAGTGCCATAGCGATTTCTCATAATCCTATTCAGCACTCCAAGACGAAAGATATTGAACTGTGGTATCACTTCATCAAAGACCACATTCTGAATTGTAACATTGAACTCATCTTTGTCCATACTCATGAAGAGATTGCTGATGTATTTAGAAAAATACTTGACTCTACCAAACTCAATGAGTTCTTACAAATGTTAGGGATGATGAATCTGGACCCTCAATTCTTCTTGAATTGATAGGTACCGCAGACCATTCTTGGTCTCCATTGCGGTCCTAACTGAAGGTTATTTATAATAGATGGTTTTGGTATATCCTGTGTACCGCAGTATATGTACCGCAACCATATATTATACTTATATTTCATTGGTCCTTCTTGTTTGTTATTACTAAATTATTGTACAACTGCTCTCCTCAGTTCCTTCCACTGTAATCATCTGCAGTGGCAGAGGAGCCATCCGCAATGATTTGTCCATCCGCAGTAACATTAATTGATTTTCAGATTGTTCATTCTTTTGAAAAACAAGAAAAAAACAACGTGTGCTAATTAATGATCCTTCATTAAATAACAAACATTCCTTGAGAAACTGTCACATTCTTTTTCGTCTAAACCTTATGTCAGACCTATTTTAGGTATGATGACAAAATAAAGATTTTCCAAATCAAATCCATTTAATATGTCTTTTCCTATTACCCCAAACCATCATATTCGTTACAACTTCCCCTTTATCCAACAGATTAATCTCTCCACCACACGTTCACCGGACATGATACAAAATCTGACATTTCATTAAATGCAGACCCTTCTTGGTAAATCCCAATTTCATATTTAATCCCTCTCTTATCAATATGTGGCTAAGATTAAAGACGCTAATTCAAAAGATAAACCCAAACGTTTTTACCCAAATTCACTTAGGTCAAAAAAGTTTCCCGCTCCATTAAGCCACTATAAAACCCCTTTCTTCTCCACAAAGAAAAGTTTACACTCTCGAAACCCTCAACCTTTTCCTGCATTCTTCAAATCTTTCTCAAACTCACAACAATGGTGAAATCCGGTGTCTCGAAGAAACAATCCAAGCCTTCTGGATTAGTGAACCTGACTGGTTCAGACTCTCCCACAATTGCTTCAAGCAATTTCAGAGCCATCTTTGAAGAACACCCTTCTTACAATGCTCCCACAAAACTCAGGATCACATTCCTAAAGTATCAACCACTGTTTGGTCCATTCGATGCTTTCACAGATGTTGTTACAATTTCAACCCTCTTCAAATGTGGCTTCTTAGCCTATTGCCCACTCGATAACCCCCAATAAGTTCATCTAAACCTAATCAATGATTATTTGCTCATTATGTCCAAAGAAAAGTTTCTCACACCCATTAACCTCCTTGTTGACCCCTCCATCAAGATTTTCACCCCATAAATGGCGGATATTACTTCGGCACTCTACTAGATGGGTTATCAGAAAAAGATCAAAGGAATCGGCGAATTCAAGAAGAACCAATTTCCTGCGATCTGGCAATTCGTGTGCCACTTCGTCATCCGCATTCTATCCGGCGGAACTGGAGGCACGGATAACATGGGACTCAAGCTATTGCAACTGGTGTGGAGCATCTTCACAGGATATGATGTGAACTACAGACAGATCCTTTGGGATGCTTTTCTTCAATACATTCATAAAGAGAGCCCAAGGGAGAATCCAACCGAACTCACTTTCGCAAGGTTCTGGTCCTTCTGCATTTCAGACCTTTATGCGGACGCAGGGATTGACATGGGCAGTGACATCAACTTCTTCTTCACCAAGGCTCTCAAAAGGTACAATCCTTCATCTGATCAATCAATTTTTGGCAAAATCCGCAGACTTCCTGTCCATATTCTTTCTACCCTCGGTCTTGAGACTGCTGATGTCTCAGACCACATTGAGGCTATGGAAGGTATTGACCCATACCTTCCTACCCCACCTCTTCCATCCGCAATCGTTAATCCTAAACGCACCGCAGTCCCTTCCTCCACAACTCTCTCCAATATTTCTCATTCTCAAAGACGTAAGCATAAAGTTTCTACACTACATGGCCCCCGTAACACCAAGAAATCAGGAACTCCTAAAAAGGATGCTTCCAAACCATCCAAACCTTCCAAAAAAAGGAAAACACCACCAGTAATCACTACTGTGTAAGCAAGCCAACATGAATCCAGCAGTGATTCAGAAGAGGATAATCAACCCATTTCAATCCTGAAGAAACGAAAAACTAATCCCTTTAGCCATATGCATGACCGGACCGATACCTCAACCTCTCTATAGGCTCCGGTAGTCCTTGGGATGCCTGCACATCCATTCAAAACTACCATATTCTTCCTTTCAGACTCATAAAGTGAGTCTGATTCACAACAACGAGGACACTCCCCCCCCCCCCCCCCCCCAGTTTAGTCCCAAGGGGATAGTACTGGTTCTCGCCCTAAAGTCTCCAGGGCTTCCTAACTGCATATATTTTCTCTTGAGGAGTTGAACTCCATCCTTTTGAATGTCACCCAAACATTGCAAACACCTTCCCAACCACAGGGCAC
This sequence comes from Lactuca sativa, assembly GCF_002870075.4. Lineage (NCBI taxonomy): Eukaryota > Viridiplantae > Streptophyta > Magnoliopsida > Asterales > Asteraceae > Lactuca > Lactuca sativa. The sequence goes on along the minus strand of NC_056623.2, from coordinate 128,591,421 downwards.
TTCTTCCGCCCGTGCTAGAACTGAGCTGAGGCCAAACTAGACGACGGGTCAAGAAACCAAGGAAGCTCACGAAATCCTACTCTACTTACATTGGTAACAGATGGTTTAGACATGGTGAGCGCAAATGTGCGAGGATCCGTGAACCCGAGGGACACCTCGGTGTAATTTCAAGGAGTTGATGGTGATAACTCTAATGATTCATGGAGCAAGTATCAACCCTCCAACGAGGCTGAAGCAAAGAAATAAGGCGCTTTTCGTAGGGCATTCCAAGCATGCAAGGATCAACAAATCAAACAACATCAGTTGAAGGAGCAAGAAATCCAAGCAGTGGCTAAGTATTGGGCAGATGCAACTAATAATGCCAATACCTTAGCCAACATACTAAAAGTTCAAGACTGGATGACTGAAATGGTCGAAACCTTCCACAAGACTCAGGAAGCAACTGCTGATCAACATGCTTCCAAAGTTCCTCCCACTCCCACTGCTAAAGGATCACAAGACGTAGGACCTGAAATCGAAGTGAGCTCTGCTCCCATCTTCGGATTTGATGATGCTGAACTACAAGAGGTACACAAACCCTCTCCTTCTAATGATGATCTCATGATGTTCGATGAAGAAGAAGAATCCAGTGGCTCTCATCATTCAACTTTTAAGCCCAAAGAGAAAAAGAAGAAGAAGAAGAAGAAGAAGAAGAAGAAGAAGAAGAAAAAGAATGATGTTACCAGGAAAGAATTTCTAAGTCTTCAAGACAAGGTTGATCAAATCCTTGTTGCGCTCAATCCAACTCAACCGCAACCAGAAGATATCCTTGGACCACAGTCACTAATTGAAAGGATTGAACACCTAGAAACAGGTGAGAGAATGGCTGCGGAGCGTATCTCACTCAAAGTTGAAATGGGGATCTAGTCCATTGACAATAATCGTCAAGCAGACGACAAAGAATTCATGGTTGCTGCGGAACGCCTCATCTCTGAGGTAACCACAATCAAGAAAGAAGTTCAAGCAGCCGTTGCGGATCAAGCCTCCCATGCTGACAAGTTGATTGCTGCGACTCACACTGCTTATGAGTCCGCAATCTCAGTCCTGTAAGCTACAATCAATGGTCTGTAGCGATCCTTGTCTGCTAATTTCCATGGTCCCGAAATCCTTCATCTCACCAAGGAGATTCACAGGCTACTCTTCAATCCCACCATCCCCAACAATCAACAATTGGCCGAAGCCCTCAAAGCTCAATTCCAAGAAGTTTTTTTCAGAGTTGATGGCCTTCGTCAATGGCTTGAGGAGACTCCGGGTCTGAACTCCTCAAGAAGGGGAAGTGAAGAAGAATTCCATCACTCCAACCACTCTATATCACAACATCAAACTCCCCCTATGACTACCGAAAAAATTCCTACACCACAACTTTCACCGGAACCATCTCATTACACTCCACCTCATAACTCTCCACTGCAACAGGAAAACACTCCTAATAAACCAGAGACTCCCCCTCACTTAAAAAATATTGTGGAGCGCATGTCTTCTCCAAGTTCAAATGACTCTCCTACCACAACCCAATCGAAAAAAAATTGGAAGGCAGCCAAACTTGCTGACGAAGTTTGGAGACTATGTGGTCTTGATACTATCATGGATTACTCGTTGATAAATTCTTGGATCAATCCTCACCACAGACTGCTTGATGATGCGGAACCCCCTTCAGATGGCTACTGGGATGTCCCAATCTCTCCAAATGCCAGATACTTCACTGTATTTGAGCAGTTCGATTGCAGCCTTCCAGACGCCAAAAGACTGCCAATGGAATTTGAAAGCCTTAGTCAGTTTTATGCTAAGCATGCCACTCCTGTTGAAAACATATGGTCTAACGATAGACCATCCGCAGTTAAAAACTACAAAATCAGGAAGTTCATGAAGGCTGACTTCATCTAGTACACTCTGACTAGAAGGGAACATGATTTTGTCCGCACCCAGGCTGATTTTCCCTGTATGAACCCGGAAGAAGTCTTCCTCATTCCAAAGGTGTTTCAACACAAGTCTAAGAAGCACCCGGAGATGAAGATTGCACTTTAAAGGGAGAATACTTTCTTGAAGGAAATAGTCTGTGACTTTGCCAAAATGGACGCAGACATCTACCCCACCAATGCCAAGAAAGTCGATCCGCCACCACTTTGTTGGGTTTTAGACATATGAACATTCCTATGTGCACATGCAAACCGTAATGCTTGGATCTAGGTTTCTCTAGTTGAACATACATTGAATCCAAGACTTCTAATGGCTAATAGACTATAATAACAATAAGAAATCAGAATTAGAAGTTTACCTTGAATCACTTGCTTGATCTTCTTGTCCTTGGAGCTTTAGAGTCACAATTGTCACTCCTCTAATGGCTTACAAACACAAACTAGAAAGAGGATGATTTGAGAGAGAGGAGAAGGGATCAAGAATCATCCAGGGTTTCTTCCTAGCATAGGTCCCAATTTCCTTAACCCTTAGGGTCTATTTATACTTGTAAGGCTCCTAGGGTTTCAACCTTAAAACCCTAATTGGATAACTTGGGCCCTAAGCAATCCAATACCCTAATTGATAAGCCTTGGACGAATTCTAAGCCTTTCCTAAGCCCTAGAAATCGTCCACCCCTTATCCATAAGGGATTATAGCCCAAAGTAGAACTATCATACAATTGACAGTTTGTGCCCCTTTATTCAATTAATCTCTTTAAGTCACCAAATTAATTCCTAATTAATTTATGACTTATATTAATAATAATATTATTATTCCTTATATTATTCTCATAATATATTAATAATATTTCTTCTCTCATAATAAATCATCCTGTCAAGTTGCTATAATGAAGGCAACCCAAAAGGACCATGCACAACCGGGTCAAATACTTGGTTAATATAGTTGCAGCCTTAGGCACTATTCCAACAGTCTCCCACTTGGATAAGTCTAGTAACTATATATACAAGTATAATCTGATTAGCAATCGTAGCTCTCAAAGATGCTGTCAAACTCTGATATAATCAATCTTGTCCTTCGGATAAGGGATCGTATAGTCCTCTGTTTAGATATCATGCTGACAATTATATGGAACCAATTTGTCTAGCATTTGGTTTCTCGATTTAAAATTCATTTGACATAGAACTTAATCGAACACATCAATTCAGTTCTGACCGGGCCTGGCACATAAGTCAAATCAAATCATCGAGCGGCCGAGATATTGCTTTTACCCTCTTAGGATAAAAGTAACAGATAATCTTCGACTTATACGCATTTACTTATTCATTAATCAACTATACACAACAATGCGTTTTATAACATCAAGTTACTGATGCGGTTTCGCATCATCAATGTACAACCAATTAACAAATAACAAACCATATATCTTGGTTTTAAGACGATATGATATTATCGTCTTGCGATCGCCCTTTTATCACATTCCATAAGGTGATTCCAGCAAGCGCGGGTTTGTTCCAATGCTCAAAACTAGTTCATAAGCACTCATGTACGTTGCAGCAAACTTTATCTATGTCTAATACCATTTAGACAATCTACACACCAATTCATGACAATCTTCATTCATACCTACTTCCAACATATGAACGATTGTGGACAATTTGAATAATTCGATTATTCTTAATAAACTCAATTATTCTGGAAGTCAAAACATGCAAAGTGAAACAATAGTAAAACAATTAACATAAGACAGTAACATTACTCATAAATAATACTCTTTTATTTAATCATCAAATGTTAATTACATTTATCTATTACACATTTCTACTACTATCTAATCTATACTAGTATCATCCTTCAGCCCAATACTCCTAGCATGCTGCAAGTGCTTAACCCTACTCAGTCCCTTCGTAAGCGGATCTGCTGGGTTATCTTCTGATGATATCCTCTTCACCACGAGTTGTCCTTCTTCTACACGATGTCTAATAAAGTGATATTTTATGTCGATATATCGAGATCTACCATGATCCCTCGGTTCCTTGTTCAAGGCAACCGCTCCTTCATTATCATAGAAAATCTCCTTGGGCTCCATTATGGCAGGTACAACTCCAAGATCACCGATGAAGTTCTTCAACCATATTGCCTCCTTCGACGCTTCGCTCGCTGCAATGTACTCTGATTCACACGTTGAATCAGCTACGTTTTCTTGCTTGGAACTTTTCCAAGTTACTGCTCCTCCATTCAGGGTAATGACCCAGCCCGACTGCGAACGGTAACTGTCCCTGTCGGTCTGAAAGCTGGCGTCACTATACCCTCGCACCTTCAAGTCATCACTCCCTCCGAGGACTAAGAACCATTCCTTTGTCCTCCGAAGGTACTTAAGGATATTCTTGACCGCAATCCAATGGGCTCTTCCAGGGTTCCCTTGATATCTACTAACCTTGCCCAAAGCAAAGGCTACATTAGGGCGTGTACAAGTCATAGCATACATGATTGAGCCAATTGCGGAAGCGTAAGGTAATTGGCTCATCTCTGCTATCTCGACTTCGGTACTCGGACTTTGAGTCTTACTCAACTTGGCATTACTATGTATCGGTAATTCTCCCTTCTTCGAGGTTTCCATACTAAAACGTTTTAGTACTTTATCTAAGTAAGTGTTCTGACTAAGTCCTATTAGTCTCTTACTTCGTTCTCTCTCTATCCTTATTCCCAAAATATAGGAAGCCTCTCCGAGGTCCTTCATAGCAAAGCACTTCCCGAGCAAGGACTTAACCTCCTGCAGAGTTGGAACGTCGTTTCCTATGAGTAGTATGTCATCGACATACAAAACGAGGAAGCTTACTATACTCCCACTGTCCTTGACATATACACATAATTCATCTTCTCTTCGTACAAATCCAAACTCTTTGACTTTCTCATCTAAGCAAAGATTCCATCTGCAAGATGCTTGCTTATGTCCATAAATGGACTTCTCAAGCTTACACACTCTATTCAGATGCTTCGGATCGACAAAACCCTCTGGCTGAGCCATGTAAACATCCTCAACCAACTTCCCATTAAGGAAAGCGGTTTTGACATCCATTTTCCAAATCTCATAATCATGAAATGCGGCAATAGCTAGCATCACTCTAATAGATTTTATCTTCGCAACTGGTGAGAAGGTCTCATCATAGTCAACTCTGAGAGTTTGAGCAAAGCCCTTCGCAACCAATCGTGCCTTATATGTGTGTACGTTTCCATCCACATCGTTCTTTTTCTTCAAGATCCATTTGCACCCAACGGTCTTACGTCTAGGCACATTATCAACCAAATTCCAAACTTGGTTGTCATACATGGATGAATCTCGTTGTCCATTGCCTCTTTCCATTTCGCAGACTCCGGGCCTACCATGGCTTCCTTATAGCTATTAGGTTCATCTAGATTTATTAGTGTACCATCACTAATATATGTGTCCCCTTCGGTAGTAATATGAAAACCATAAAACTGGGGTTCAACTCTAGCTTTTTCGGAACGTCTAAGAGGTAAGGACTCGTCAATCGGTTCAAGCGGAGTTTCCTCCTCAGGTTGAGTGTCAGCGGTAGAGGTTCCTTCGTCTATCGACTCTTGAATCTCTTCAAGCTCGATTTGCGTCCGACTGTCTCCTTGGCTTATGAGTTTCGCTCTCAGAAAACTCCTCTCCTCGCAACAAAGACAACATTGTCCTTAGGTTTATAGAAGAGATATCCAAACGATTTCTACGGGTAGCCGATGAAAATACATCGCTCGCTACGAGTTTCGAGCTTGTCGTGAGTATCTCGTCTTACGAAAGCCTCGCAACCCAAAACATTGATATGTGCTAACGAGGGAGCTTTCCCTGTCCACATCTTGTGAGGTGTTTTGGCAACCTTCTTAGTAGGGACTCGATTAAGGATATGGGCGGGAGTCTCTAGGGCATACCCCCATAATGAGATAGGTAGTGAAGCACGACTCATCATAGAGCAGACCATGTCTAACAAGGTTCGATTACGCCTTTCTGCCACACCATTAAACTGCGGTGTCCTAGGTGGCGTCAATTGTGAAACTATTCCACGCTCCTTGAGATAGTCGTGGAATTCAAGACTTAGGTACTCTCCTCCTCGATCGGATCGAAGCATCTTGATTTTCCTGCCCAATTGATTCTCCACTTCATTCTTAAACTCTTTGAACTTTTCAAACGTTTCTGACTTTTGCTTGATTAAGTATATATACCCATATCTACTATAATCATCGGTAAAAGTCACATAGAAGTGGTTCCCATCCTTTGTGGATGATCTAAACGGTCCACATACATCGGTATGTATGAGGTCCAATAGACCCTCACCCCTTTCACATGTACTAGTGAAGGGTGACTTAGTCATCTTTCCAAGCAAACAAGACTCGCATGTGTCATCTTCCCTAAGGTCGAATGACTCCAACACTCCATCCTTTTGGAGTTGGGCTGTGCGCTTCTTGTTGACATGTCCAAGATAACAATGCCACAAGGATGCTCTATCCATACCATTGGAAGAATCCATGCATAAAACATCATTTCCTAGGTTATCTACAATCATAACAGTTTCATACATTCAATTACATGTATTGCTTCAAAATATAAGACACCATTTAGATAAGCACAAATAGAACCATTCTTATTGTTAAAAGAAAATCTAAATCGTTGTCTAAACAAACAATATGTTTGTTGCCATTTCTAGCGAATAGCAACAATTGTTCAAATCTAAACATAAACCATTCCTAAGCACTAAACAATACACTCCAATCTTGGTCACAGGCGACGATCTTATGTTCCCCATGATTAGATTTATTCTTCCGTGCTCCACATCCTATTTCTTCTTAGTCCCTGCAATTCAGAACAAATGTGGTAACCACAACCGGTATCAAGGACCCAAGAAATAGCATGAGATGAATCATTAGATTTAATTGTGTATATACCTGTGAAAGACGGCTTGATCTTTGGGTTAGGGTTAGGCTTAGCGGGATCAACTTTGGTCCCACTAGAAGAGGAACCATCTCGGGACTTTCCCTTGCGGTGGCTCTTAGACGGAGCCTTCCTTTTTTTGCCTCTTCCTTGCCCAATGGCCAAAACATGAGCAACGGGTGGATTGGGAGTGGGTGCAACAGACTTGTCCTTGAGGTTGCTTTCAGCAACCCTAAGGAGACCTTGGAGCTTACTTAGGGTGACCTCTTCTTTGTTCATGTGGTAGGTCATCCTACATTGATTGTAACACGGAGGCAAGGACTGAAGCACCATGTCGATTACCAGGTCTTCCCCAAAGTCAACATTCAACTTGCGAAGACGATCGACATACCTTTGCATTTTTGTAGGTGCACGGTTAGAGATTCTCCATGACCCATTTTGGCGGAGATCATGTTAGTGAAAATCTCGTAACACTCCTGCCTCGCGTTTTGGTGGTATCTCTCCAACAAGTCTTAGTGCATTTCGTACGGATACATGTCCTCATAGGACTTTTGGAATTCGATGTTCATTGTGGCTATCATGATGCAATGAACCTTCGTTGCATCACGTTCATGAGTCTCAAAAGCAGTCATTTCAGCCGGAGTAGCGATTTTTGGGTTGATTTTCTTGAGCTTATCATCGAGGACATACTCCTTGTCCTCGTAGCGAGCAATTGTGCGAATGTATCTTATCCATTTGCTAAAGTTCGTTCCATCGAAAGTCACCTTTTGGCAAAGGCTCATCAATGTGAACGAGCTAGCAGCAGCGTTGTTCGCGTTCGATATCTACAAATAGAAAGGACAAAGATAGATTAGAATTTGAATCCCTAATTATCACCCAATAATAAAAATTAGGGCTAGGATCCAACAACAATATCTACATATTAGAAAAGGGATGCCGTAATCTAACATGCAAACAGTTTGAAGGTAAGTGAATGACGATTCACTAATTCTCCACCATGAAAACATAACGTTAAGTTCTAAATGTATTGAGAATTCCTAGGTTTGGATGTGATTCATTAAAACTTTTCAATGGCATGTTTAAATCTTGATATGCCCCTCTTGTTTGTGACTGGGATACCGAGGATCACAAAGTGGGTGTGAATTACCATGCAAATTCACATGGTGCCTTCATTGTAACAACCACCTATTCGATGTGCCGGTAAACCACACACGCTCCATCGAACTATGATAAACAATGAATCACCCTTTGCGACCTTTGCTTAGAACCAATTAGTGTGCCGGTAAACCACACACGCTCCACTAACTTCTTAGCAAGGGTGCAAAGTGTAATTTCATGGGATTGCCTCAATTCACTTTTTCCTAAAGTAACTAATATTGGGAATTTTTTGAAAAACATGTAGTTACTTTGTATTTCATATTATACTTTTAATGAGGAGGTGTATTTTGCCGTATCCTACCCGTTTGGCTAACGACCATCCACCGATCAAGCAAGCGGTGGGTATGAGTGTACACCTATTAAGCGTCATTTTATAGGCAGCAACCTTATACCCACCTTGTAATATTATATTAGTACATGGATGAATTTTAAACTTGTAAAATTCTAGTGTTTGAAATTTAAATTGTCTAAATTAAAATTTTAGTCACAAAACATAAATTTCAAAACTTGAGGGCAAGTTTTAAACTTTTCAAAACATAGGGGATCAAATAAAAAATAATCTAAATTAACATAATTATCCATATTTGATTTATTTAATAATTTCTTGCAAAACAATTAACAATTTAATTAAAATAATTAATCAATTATCACATAAGGAAATAAATATTTTATTAATTGATAAATATCTTCAATTAGGTCAAGAATATACTCATATATATCATAAAATCGGGTTTATATTGACCTAATATGATTAAGGCATGTATCTAAAAGATAAACAGCAAGAAATCCCGAAGTTAGCTCTTTCTGACGCTTGGACTCGCCGAGTCTAGCCTACTCGCCGAGTCCACTATGGGAGTCGCCAAGTGCATCAGGCAAAAACACAAAATTTGAATTTTGAAGGCAACAAACAAACAACCAATGCATCAATTAAATAGAGACCAATCTAGGCTCTGATACCACTGTTGGGTTGTAGCCATATGAACATTCCTATGTGCACATGCAAACCCTAATGCTTGGATCTAGGTTTCTCTAATTGAACATACATTGAATCCAAGACTTCTAATGGCTAATAGAGTATAATAACAATAAGAAATCGGAATTAGAAGTTTACCTTGAATCACTTGCTTGATCTTCTTGTCCTTGGAGCTTTAGGGTCACAATTCTCACTCCTCTAATGGCTTACACAACACCAACTAGCAAGAAGATGATTCGAGAGAGAGGAGAGGGGATCAAGAATCGGCCAGGGTTTCTTCTGGAGCATAGGTCCCGATTTCCTTAACCCTTAGGGTCTATTTATACTTGTAAGGCTCCTAGGGTTTCACCCTTAAAACCCTAATTGGATAACTTAGGCCCTAAGCAATCCAATACCCTAATTGATAACCCTTGGAGGAATTCTAAGCTTATCCTAAGCCCTAGAAATCATCCACCCCTTATCCATAAGGGATTATAGCCGAACGTACAACTATCATACAATTGACAGTTTGTGCCCCTTTATTCAATTAATGTCTTTAAGTCACCAAATTAATTCCTAATTAATTTATGACTTATATTAATAATAATATTATTATTCCTTATATTATTGTCATAATATATTAATAATATTTCTTCTCTCATAATAAATCATCCTGTCAAGTTGCTATGGTGAAGGCAACCTAAAAGGACCATGCACAACCGGGTCAAATACTTGCCTAATAGAGTTGCATCCTTAGACACTATTCCAACACACTTGACCCCGCACCAATGCCTACTGAAGGCTATGAAGAAAGATCCTTAGGTGCAACCAACTACCCTAAACTTGGAGTCATTTTCAAAAGGAAGACTGATAATGTCAAATACTTCATTCCTATGACTGCCATGCATCACCTCACCAGGAAGCAACTTGATATCTGTCGAAACACGGTTGAAAAATCAAAGCACACTACTACAAAATTCAAGTTCGAGATCTTAAGAAGAATCAACTGGTTGGAGAACATCAGGAAGTTTTGGTGGATCCTGATCAAGTTTCTTAAACTCGATAGCTGATCAAAAGTTAAAGAGGTCACTTAGGGGGAAATTATTGAATCATAAAAAGTGACCCTCTTGAACTTCAGCTACCGCAGCCAACATGCCACCGCAGTCAAATGTCTTCATCAGCAACCACAACCGCAGTCTCTATCTACCGCAGTCTTTACTAGATTACTTTACTTTGTCTTTTTGTAATACACTCTATTGTCCAGTATACCTTGCATGGCTACTCTGAGAGATGTAATCTAGTGATCTTTGTGAGTCTCTATAAATAGAGCTCATTCTCTTGTAAACTGAAGTGTATCACATCTAATTCTGAATACACATCTCTGAAGTTATCTTTTCTATCTCTCTTACTCACTCTTCTTAATTCCATAATCGATTACAATCTCTCTTCGAAGCAATTCTTTTGTGACTTAATCACTAAGTTTGATCTCACATATTAACTTGGCTTGATTGCATTCCTCGTTATGAATCAACTTAAGTGTATACTTGATATAACAATTGTTGTCATTTCCATTTCTTTACTTTTCCGTAACTAACTCTCTAACATCTAACTCTAAATATTATTGTTGAGCTTTTAGATCCTTGAGATTAACTATTCTACAATATACTTGTTCTAACATTGGTTCAAGTGTGTCTCAAAGTTTTTCTCTCAACAAGTTCATCCAAATTTACTAGTGTGCTATCACTAATAAACGTATCACCTTCACTTGTTATGCAGAAACCATACAACACATGTGGAACGCTAACTCTACTGGAACATCTAAGAGGTAGGGACTTGTCAATTGTTTCAATAGGAGTTTCCTTCTCAGGTTGATCGATAGTTTTAGAGGTTCCCTCACCGCTTGATTCTTGAAGCTCTTAAAGGTCAATTTGCCTCCCACTATCCACTTGGTATATGAGTTCTCACTCTTGAAAAACCCCTCTCCTCGTATCGAAGAAAATATTGTCACTTGGTCTATAGAAGAGATATCCAAAGGATTTCTACGGTTAGCCGATGAAAATACATCGCTCACTCTGAGGTTCGAGCTTGTCATGAGTCTCTCGTCTTACGAAAGTCTCGCAACCCCAAACCTTGATATGTGACAACGAGAAAGCTTTCCATATCCACATCTTGTGAGGTGTCTTGGCAACCTTCTTAGTCGGGACTAGATTAAGGATATGAGCGGCAATCTCTAAGGCACACCTCCAGAATGAGTTAGGTAACGAAGCTCGACTCATCATGGAATGAACCATGTCCAACAAGGTTCGATTGCGCCTCTCAGCCACACCATTCAACTATGGCGTCCTAGGTGGTGTCAATTGCGACACAATTATGCATTCCTTATGGTAGTCGTGGAATTCAATACTAAGGTACTCACCAGCTCGATCGGATCGGAGCATCTTAATTTTCCTGCCCAGCTGATTCTCCACTTCTTGCTTAAACTCTTTGAACTTTTCAAAGGTTTCTAGCTTATGCCTGATTAAGTAGATATACCCATATCTGCTATAATCATCGGTAAAAGTCACATAGAAGTGGTTCGCATCCCTTGTGGTGGATCTAAAGGGCCCACATACATCGGTATGTATGAGATCCAATAAACCCTCACCCCGTTCACAAGTGCCAGCGAATGGTGACTTGGTCATCTTTTCAAGTAAACAAGACTCGCACGTGTCATCGTCCCTGAGATCGAATGACTCCAACACTCCATCCGTTTGGATTGGGCTATGCGCTTCTTGTTGAAATGTCCAAGACGACAATGCCACAAGCATGCTTTATCCAAACCATTTGAAGAATCGATATGCAATTCAACTTTTTCTAAGTTATCTACAACCATCACAGTTTCATATAGTCCATTACAAGGCAATGCTCAAAATAGAAAACACCATTCAAATAAGCATTGATAGAACCAAATTCATTAATAAATGAAAATCTAAAACCTGTTTTATACAATACACGAAAAGAAATAATGTTTCGTGTTATTTCTGACGAGTAGCAAGAATTATTCAAATCTAAACCTAACCCACTACTAAGCACTAAAGAGTAAACTCCAATCTTGGTGACAGGAGACGCTTTCCTATTTCCCATGATCAAGTTTATATTCACATGCTCCACATGCCTACTTCTTCTTAGACCCTGCAAATCAGAACAAATGTGAAAACCAAATCGTGTGTCGAGGACCCAAGATATATCATGGGATGAATAATTATTACTATATTGAATAGTATAAATACCTGCGAAGGTGGGCTTTATCTTCCCATCCTTGATGTCCTACAAGTATTTCGGGCAGCTTCATTTCCAATGCCATTTCTCATGGCAGTATAAGCACTTTGCTTCCGTCGTGTTGGAAAAAGGAGTAGCAGAACTAGCCTTGGTCCCACTAGAAGAGGAACCATCGTGGGTCTTGCCCTTTTGTCTCTTAGAAGGAGCCTTCCTCTTCTTCCCTTTTCCTTGCCTAATAGATAAGACATGGGAAGTAGCAGTAGGAGTCAACGCAACATACTTGCCTTTTAAACTACTCTTAACAGTTCGCAAGATTCCTTGAAGCTTGCTAAGAGTGACCTCCTCCTTGTTCATATGATAGGTCATACGAAGCTGGTCGTAACAAGGAGGCAACGAGTGTAGAATAATATATATGGCAAGTTCCTCATAGAAGTTGACGTTAAACTTCAGCAAGCGGTCCACGAATCTCTGCATCTTCTGCAAGTGGGCCGTGATGGACTCTCCATCCTTCATCTTGTTAGTGATCATTGAGGCGATGATCTCGTACCTATCTTTCCTAGAACTTTGATGGTACCTTTCCACCAAGTCTTGGTGCATCTCGTAGTGATAGAAGTTCTCATAGGACTTTTGGAGTTCAGCAGTCATTGTTCCGAACATGATGCAATGCACCTTGGTAGCATCTCTTTAATGAGCATCATACGCATCAATTTCTTCAGGAGTACCAGCGTTTGGGTTAACCTCCTTTAGCTCCTTATGAAGAACGTACTCTTTGTTCTCGTAATGTGTGACCATTCGAATGTTATAAATCCAATCATTAAAATTGGATCCATCGAAGATCACCTTCCCAAACAAATTCATGAGTGAGAATGAGCCAAAAAGGGTTCAGCCAGAAGTGTTGTTGCTTGGAGTAGACATCTGAAAAAGAAAAGAGACACAGTTTAGATTAGATAATTATTCCCAATTAAACACCTAAATCAGAAATTAGGGCTAGGACCCAACATAATTATTGACAATTCAGAAGAGGGATGTCGTAATCTAATTGCAAATAATTTGAAGGTAGGTAAATGACGATTTACCAATTTCCACCATGAAAATGAAAAAGAAAAATTAAGAATTAAATGAGTTGAAACTCCTATGTCTTTTAAGATTCATTGAACTTTTCAATGGCATGTTTAAATCTTGATATACCCTTTCAGTTTGTGACTGTGATACCGAGGATCACAAACAATGTGTGAATAACCATGCAAATGAATGTGGTACTCTTGATGTCATTTACCACCTAATTAGTGTGTCAGTTAACCACACATGCTCCATTAATCTATGATAAACATCAAGCTACCCTTTGTAACCTTTGCTAGTCCCAAATTAGTGTGTCGGTTAGCCACACACACTTCACTAACGACTTGGCAAGGTACAAAGTGCAATGTAACACCCTATTTATTAAATAAATAAATAAATTAATGAATGTATAGTAGCGCTAAAAATCAATGATTATATAGCAAGGTGTTGGTTTCGAGGAGCTATTTGTCACGATTTTAGAGATTGGGGTTAAAAGTGTAAGTTTCGGATTAGTTTTGTAAATATTTATGAAGGGAAGGGCCAAATCGTAACTTCTGGGACTTCATTTGAAGAGATTTTGGATGCTAAGGGCTGTTTAGTAACTATTTACCTAAATTGCAATGGATTTTAATGTTGAGGGCTGTTTAGTAATTTATGGGCTGAATTTGAAAGGAATTTCAGGAATCAGGGTATATTTGGTAACTTATGGACTCATTATGAAAGAAAAGAGGGAGGGAGGGGCCGATTCTGTTATTATGGAAATAAGTTTAGAGAGGCATGAGTATTAAGCTCTCGTCCAAACCCTAACCCTAAAGAAGGGATACAGCCGCCATCTTCACCACTCTCATTCCATCCGTCGCTGCCCTATTGCCACCCTTGTTCCTTGCCCCTCCAGCCGCCACCACCCCTTTTACTCTCATTTTCCAATCAGCTTGTGGTCACCAAGCCGCCACCGTCGAGGTACCGACTCCGAGTCCCGTCCTCCTTCTCCTTAAACAGCCGCTGCTGTCGGCAATGTGTGTACCACTGTAAGGTTGTTGCATTCTTCTTCTTCTTCTGCTATCACTGTGTTTGTTCATTGTGGCACTTCTGATCGGATCATCGGTGTTACACCACCGCCATGTTCGCAACTGCCCTTCAACGCTCATTACCGCCGTTAGAATGCTGTTATGGCCGCCTTCCAGTGTCATTGTCTTCCCCGTACACCACCGTGAGGTGGTGGCTACGACCATATGTCGCCATGTGTTTGTGTCTATGTTAGTTAGTGTGTTATTTTTTTTGGATTTTGCGTTGTAAACTGTAATCATGTTTGAATAATGAAAAATAGCTCAAACCACCACCGTAGGGTGGTGGCTGCTGCCACCGGCCGCTGTGTTAGGTGATGGTGTGCTTTGTGTGACATCCCCATTTTCACGGCAAGAAAAGACCGATTTTGTTTATGCTTTATAAAAATCAGAGTACTTCTTTTAATAAAAATGTTGCGGAATTTGTTCCCAGAAAAACATGATAAATACGTTATTAAAACATTTTCGAAGAAACGTATTTTATTTATTTTAAAACGTTTGGGATGTCATTGTTAATACAGAAATATAAGCATAAACAGAACTTACATTTATTTACACTAGTGATCTACATCTCTTTAAATCTCTAAGTGTAGTGTCACTCCATATCAACACCTGTGATATAAATAAATTGAGTGGGTCAGGTAGGGAAACATACAATATGCACACATAGCACATAGTAAATACTTCATATCTATGTGTAAGTTGAAGGGGAGCAGCGCTTCGATACTCTCAAAACAACTTTCCTTCGATAAAACCTAGTATCAATACCACTAGGGTTTAGTCTAACGATAACCGCGACAAATTAATTAGTCTGACTATTATTATTATTATTATATAAGCGTTAATAACACTCAATATAACTTATAATAATAGCCCAAATAATTATTTTAAGGACCTAATAACATTCCTATAATTATTTGAAAGCTATATTAAAAACTGCGTAAGCGTAGCTCACTTACAGCGAATTTTATCGAAAACGGGAACTTAATTGGAGCAGCGTTTCGAAACCGAAAGACTCTTTTTCTCGGGACTCTGGAAGCCTCGGGGCTTCCCTCGGGAGCTAAGGGGTTTATCTAGGGCTTAGGGGGGTTTAGAGCACTTAGAGAGAGAAACTAGTGAGAGAAAGAAGAGATTTTGGAGTGAGGAACTCAGCAACCTTCGCACTCCCTTTTATAGGCGCGAGACCTCGGACTACGCTGGGCGTAGCCCTTGGTTACGCGGGGCGTAGGCTTCGGATAGGATTGCCACCTCGGTTCCAGCTGTCTCGCACAGCGGTCGGATAGGAAGCGAAGGTATGCTGAGCGTACTAATCTCGGACACGGGGTGTAATGCGAGGCTACGTGTCATCATCCGAAGCGAGCACCGTGGTCAGCAAGGGACGGCTGAGATTTGGCCACGTCACCACCCTCCCACATATTTCGCAATTTCCACTCCTGAGATCTAAAAATCATAACTTTCGCATACAAGCTCCGTGTTTGACGTTCTTTATATCCACGCGAAGGTGGGAATGTACTCTACAACTTTTGTTTAGACTCCGTCAGCTAATTTTGGCTCAATTTTAAATTTTATATTATTAACAGGCCGGGACAGGATTGGTCCGTTAAATCCTCATAACTTCTGCATGTCACATCCGTTTTTGCCCATATTTTTCTTGTTACGCTACTCTTAACAAGATCTTCGATTCTCGTTTAGGTTGTTTCGGCTAAAAATCACTCGATCTAATATTCGAATTTTGGGTTGTACACTGCTAATCTGAAACTTCGAAAAATCATAACTTCTTCATACGAAGTCAGATTTGGGCGTTCTTTTTATCGATGTTCTTATTTTAATACATTCTACGACTTTCGTTTAGATCACTAAGGCTAAGTCTCGCTCTATCATAAATTCACTATTTATGCTTCCCGGTATCATGTCGGTTCCATCGCGAAACTTCGACGGGTCATAACTTCTTCGTTATAACTCGGATTTCGGAATTCTTTATATGTATGGAAACCTTGTGACATATTCTACAACTTGGTTAAGATTATTTATTCTGAGTAATCTTTTGTCAAAAAGTCGTTTTCGACCCCTATTGCCTCTAAATTGACGAGCTCGGATCTACGGGCGTTACACTTTGCCTTGTTGTGTTTGATTCGGTTGGGATGCTTGAAACCCTAATGGGCCCAATGATGCCCTAATGGGCTTAGTGAAACCCCAATGGACCTAGTGAAATCATAATGGGCCTAAGTAACCCTAATTGGTCAAAGGACCTAGCTATTGGGCCTATTGGGCTAATATGGGATGGAAACCCTAACTAGGGTTTGGAAAAACTTGATGCCATGAAAACCTAATTTGGGACTTATCGGGACCGCCTCAGAACTATTTAATGAATTTAAAATATTAATTAATAATCATTGCAAATTAACCTAAGGTCATGTGGAACTTAATGGATTAAGTCCTTAATGGGTAAAGTTGGAAAACTTAACCCTAATCGTCATTTTATGTAATACCTTAATTTTGCTTTGGCTTATTGTTGGGCCTTTCTATTCGGCCATGATGATTGGGTTATTAATGGGCCATCCATGATCAAGAAAATGGACTAGATTAATTAATCGGCTTCGAGGTAAGGCTACATGAGGAGTTGGGCCAATTTGGAAAATTAGGCCATAGTTTGTGTCTTTATGATTATGTGATATTGGGCCATTAGAATGTTGAATGTTGGTCTGGACTAAATGGTTGGGCCTTATGGTGAGACCATATAAAGGTTTAGGCCCAATTTGGAAAATTAGGGCCTGTGTTGGGCTTTGACTCATAATTGACTTTTGGCCCTTTAGATTGGGCCATGGGCTTGAATAAAGTTAATTTAGGGGTAAGGTAGTATTTACCCACAAGTATGTATTTATGGCTATGTGTTGGATCCAAATTATTAATTGGGTGATGTTTTGATATAGACAGATCCAGAATCTGTCATCCAGCAGCTGGGCTTATGTCTACGGGACTTCAGTAGTGTGAGGCGAGTTACCTTACAGTAGAGGTGGGTCTAAGGCACGAATGCCTACCCACTAGTACGTGACTATGTATGAGATGATTGTATTTGTGATAATTGTCTGTTTTGCAACTATCTCATATGCTCTACGTGCTAGGATGCTTTGTTATATGTGTTAGTAGTATTAAGGGTGAAATAGTCCCCAGATATCGGTTGAAAGATACTGAAAGGGGGGGGGGGGGGGTAAGCTCCCAGTTACCGGTTGAATGATACCGACAGGGAGGTTAGCGCACGGTTACCGGTTGAAAGATACCGAAGGGGTAGGTCGGGCACCCAGATATGCCTGATAGTATATTTATGTATGTGATGCTATGCTATTATGTGGTAGTGATAGGGGGTGAAACATTCCCCGGATACTGGTTGAAAGATACCGAAGGGGTAGGTTAACACCCGAATATGCTTGGCAGTATGAGTGTTGTATGGTATGTGGTATGATGGGGGAACTCACTAAGCTTCGTGCTTACGGGTTTCAGTTTTGGTTTCAGGTACTTCATTTTTAAAGGAAAGGAGTCGGCTCGATCACATCGCATGACACTATGGTTTTCCGCACATGAAATCTTTGGGATTACACTCTGATATTGTTTATGATAACATGCTTTGATTATTTCTACTTTGGTTTTGATATGACATGATATTATGGATGTTTTCCTATATTGTTGGTTTTGTAATAACT
Source organism: Lactuca sativa (assembly GCF_002870075.4). NCBI lineage: Eukaryota > Viridiplantae > Streptophyta > Magnoliopsida > Asterales > Asteraceae > Lactuca > Lactuca sativa. The sequence continues at coordinate 128,573,349 of NC_056623.2, read as the reverse complement.
TATTTAAAAATGAAATTTTTGGCCTTGAATTTTGGGATGTTACAAGTTGGTGTCAGAGCCTTGGTTTGAGGGATTCGGGTGCATTCGCGGGTGTGTCTGAACTCAAACTAAGGAGTTGGTATGAAAATTTTCAAAAGTAAAACCATTTTATAAAAAGGAGTTTGGAGTGTCAGATAGGTACGACGTTATGCACCCAAGAATAAAACTCAGATTCTGGTTCCGATTCAGGAGCAGAACCTAAACCAGTCGATGCGCGATCGCAAAAGTTCATCTCATCGGAGATTACTTGTGGAGTTTGGGAGTGGACCTTAGTGGTC